>NC_081414.1:207935635-208038135 GCF_030272615.1 Cryptomeria japonica
GTGTTTTGGAACTTTGGGCGATTTGATTTGTCTACAAACCATACTGACTTGGTATAACCAATTGATATTTGAGTTCCTTGTTCTCTTCAGTAGTTGATTTGGTTTGGTTCTTCTGTAATTTTTATCAATATTTTGCTCGACAAGTATAAAGCAGGACAAGAATAACTAATTATGTAAAAAAACTTGTTGGTGCTCACCCTGAAGATAAAATCAGTGTGTCATATTTCTCTTCAGCTTTAGTATAGAATTATCTTCACTTAGTATTTGAGTCTTTGCACATGAATCTTTGAGAGCTTCCTAAGAAATTTGGCCACAATATTGGTCTTAAATTGACTGCAATGCAAGCGTTGCAGAGCAATTGTTTATTGGTTTAAAGCATTTGAAGAACTGTGGAGTTTTACATTGTGACATCAATTCTAATAATATGCTGGTATGATATTATTTAATCTATATAGGTTTTTTTTAAAAATGGCTCAATCAAATTAAATTTTTAGTTTTTGCCTGGAACTATATTGGAGGGTCTGATGTTTGTTGGAATTTAAAATTTAACATTGTTTGTCCTGAGCCTACCATTGCTACCTACCTGTCAGAAGCAGTCAGCAGAGAGGTTACTTGTTGCAGCTGGTAGATTTGTTTCTAGATTGCTTCCCCAACTTGCCCCTGATGTTGCTGTAGTTGAGTAAATTGTTTGTCATTAAGTTAAATGTTGTTAGGCAGATTTGATTTTTGAATTTAAGTGGGAATTTTCATGTGGACAACATATGACAAAAGGGAAGTATGTTCCTAATAGTCAGTCAGTTCTTGGAATGTTTTGAACAACAGTTTTGAGTGAAGGAATTTGTGCAGCAGTTGTTGTTTGTGCAGAGAGCAGTGATTGCTCTAGGAGAGCAGCAGCTAGAGAGAGGTCAGTGAAGCTCCAGACTTTGTTGGGTGCAGATTCTAAATGCTGCAAACAAGTTTGTAATCACTATTTTAATCAACAATTTTTATTTTTGGAGTTTTAGTTTCATTTTGTAATAGTCATTTCCAGATTTGATGAAAGAAGAAAAACATTGCCTGTCTCTTCTCGTTTTTATTGTTTGAGTTTTATTCCCTGTGGGTGTATCACCAGTAATTGGCAACCAGATCTTTGTCTCTATTATTTTGGGGATTTTACTTTTGGGGATTTTACTTTCTTTACATGTTATCAAAGCCATTTAGCCCTAAATCCTTGTGAGTTTAGGCATTTGCTTTCTGGGTATTGAAGTTTTGTGTAGGAGACATGGCTGGATATAAAAGAAAGAGTTGGTAGCAGCCACGATCCTTTAATATAACTTACCCAACTCATCTTGTAGCCCTCACAAACAACCAAAAGACCTAGTTGAGGGAGACAAGGAGGACATATGCAAAGGCATTGAGTTTGATTGAACCAGCCTTGATAGAGGTTGTATTTCCCAGAATAGTAGCAACTATGCGAAGGAAGCTTGGGAAATTCTCCAAACCAGTTACAAAGAAATTGATAAAGTTAGATTGGTGAAGCTCAAGATACTTCGAAGAGATTTTGAGACCTTCCAAATGAAGGATAGTGAGTCCATCTAAGATTTTCACACGAGTCTCTGGCTTATTAAACTAGTTGCAGACAAATGGAGAAACCATGGAGTGAAGGATTGTGGAGAAAATCCTTAGAAGTCTGCCCTCAATTTTTATGCAATTGTCATTGCCATTGAAGAGATCAATGACCTCTCAACATTCATGGTAGATGAGTTAATGGGTCCTTTTCAAACCCATGAGCAGTGTCTAAATAGGTCTACTACTTCCCAAGAGCAAGCTTTCAAAGCTCAAGCCAATGCAAAAGGTAGAGGGAGAGAGAAACAATGGTGGATGAAGCTCAAGAGGTAAAGGTCGTGTCAACTCCGGCAAAGGAACTGCTGGAGGAGATAGCTTGGGACGAGCATGTAGACATGAGGGAGCAAGCAGCTCTTAGACCAGCTCCAAGAAGAACTACAATTTGAATCAGAGGTATGATAAAAGCAATGTTGAATGTTATTATTGTCATAAGTTTGGTCATTATGCTAGCGAGTGCTGGAAAAAGTACAATAATTAGTCCAAGTAGAGTGCAAATGGTGTAGAAGGTAATCAGTCTGCAACCTTCATCATGTGCAACATTGGTGTAGAAGGCAGAATCAGTCTGCAACCTTCATCATGTGCAACATTGGTGTAGAAGGCAGCCCTAAAGTATGGTATTTGGATAGTGGTTGCAACAACCACACATTGGTGTAGAAGGCAGCCCTAAAGTATGGTATTTGGATAGTGGTTCCAACAAGCACATGAGTGGTAATGAGTCTTTTTTTTCCATTGATAAAAATGTTAGGTTTGAGATTAAAATTGGGAGCAATGAAATAGTTCCTATTGTGGGCAAAGGGATCTATTATGATCCACACCAAGCAAGGTGAGGAGATTGGAAATGTTTATTTTGCCCTTGGTATTAAGCATAATATCATGAATGTTGGACAACTAATCCAAAATGGATACAAAGTGTCGATGGAGAAGGGTTATCGTGTCATTTTTGACAAAGATGGGAGTAAGAAAATAGTTGTAGTAGTTCAATGACAAATAATTGGATATTTTCGTTGAGGATAGAGACTTGTTTCTCTTTTTAGTCTGTGGCTGCACCTTCCAAGCAAGAAAAATGTACAATAGTGCATCAACAAACAACTTTCAAGAGCATTTTTTCAAGACCACTTGAAGCTATGCCATCTCAAGTATGGACATTTATGCTATGTTGGTTTGAGTTTATTGTCCAAGAAATGAATGGTAGATGGTTTTCCAAAGATTGTAGAGCCTAGAGTAACAAATGAGGCTTGTATTTTGGGTAAGCAATATAGGCAACCCTTTCAATCAGAAAACTCAAGAAAGGAAAGAGCACCATTGGAGCTGGTGCATACTGATTTGTGCAGCCCTATGCAAATAATTTCCATTGGTAGATGGTTTTCCAAAGATTGTAGAGCCTAGTAACAAATGAGGCTTGTATTTTGGGTAAGCAATATAGGCAACCCTTTCAATCAGAAAACTAAAGAAAGGAAAGAGCAAACTCAAGAAAGGAAAGAGCACCATTGGAGCTGGTGCATACTGATTTGTGCAGCCCTATGCAAATAATTTCCATTGGTAAGAGCCAATAGTTTATGACCTTCATGGATAATTTCAGTTGTAGAACATGGGTCTATTTTTATTTGCATAAATCTAAAGCATTTGATAAGTTTTTGTTATTTAAGGCCAATTTCATCAAGGTCCTTAGTTTAGATAGAGGTGGAGAATATACCTCCAATTAGTTTGTAAATTTTTGCAAGCAAAATGACATCAAGAACAAGCTTATAGCCAATTATACTCCATAGCAAAATGGAGTGGCTGGGAGGAAGAATAGGACCATCATGGAGATGGCAAGGAGTTTGTTAAAAGAAAAGGGACTCCCAAATGAATATTGGGGTGAAGCTGTAGAAAAAGTAGTTTATTTGATAAACAAAAGTCTCACAGAGGTGATTTGTGACAAGATCCCCAAGAGGCATGGATAAAATGCAAGTGGACCATTGAGCACTTGAGAGTGTTTGGGTGTGTGGCACATGCTCATGTGCTAAAGGAGAAGAGGCAAAAGTGGGTGAGAAACCTATTTTCATGGGCTATAGTGTTGAGTCCAAGGCATATAGATTGCACAACCTCATCACCAAGATTGTCATTAGTAGAGACGTAGAGTTCATTGAGAATGAGTCATGGGTGGTGGACACCTCTTCAAGCATCTGAACTAGAGTTCCCATTGATGACAAAGAAGAGTTTGAAGAGCAACAAGATGAAGCTGCATTAAATATGGAGTGTAGGAGACAGCTCTAGAGAGCTTCTAACTTAGATAGGCAGGTAAATAGATTGTCTTAGAATTAGTTGTAGAGAGATCCGGGCAGCTTGAGATAGCTTTGGATGTGGATAGACAATTGTGGATGTGGACAAATAGTTCCAAATAACTCTTGATGCAAGTACATAGTACGGAAATCAGCCATAGATAACTAGAGAATCGGCTCTCGAGATCTCCTGATAGCTCCAGATCAGTACACAAAGGGCTCTTGATGGCTAAAAACCATAGTTCCACGGGGTTTGGGGATGTTTCCTTGGGAGGATGGAGAAACGTGTTTCGGGGATGGGGTACTTGGGGCCTAAGTTTGGTTGGAAGTTTAATGTATTTAACAACAACTAGGCCTGATATAATGCACGTAGTAAGTTGATTTCCAAATTTATGGAGACTCCAGAGGACACCCCTTGGCAAGTAGGTAAGAGAATCTTAAGGTATGTGAATGGCACCTACGGATATGGTATTTTGTATACCCCAACAAATGAGTTTGGGCTGGTTGGTTACATAGATAGTGATAGGGCAAGAAGTGTGGATGATAGGAAGAGCACATCAGGGTATGTGTTCCACTTGGGTTTGGGAGATATCTCATGAACTTTCAAGAAACAACACATACTCCAATATTAAGTTTACAAGTGACATTGTGGAAATTCCTGATGACTAGAGAATCTCGTCAGGGAAGAAATTTTACAAGTCAAAAATTCAAAACACATTAATCCCGATGACTAATGTTTTTACACCAGGCTGACATTTTATAATATTTATCCCACATTCATTGTGGAGTGGAACAAAGTGGGATGAAAGTGAATAAGGCTGCAAGTGGGCGAATGAGCAAAGGTAATATAAATTCATTAGTCCCGATGACCTTGGATTTTCCACTCAAGTCAAGCAACTCTTTTATAAAGACTGAAGTGTCCCTATGGAGATCGATTTTCCACTAGAGGCTGATTTGCAATGATTTGAACAAGTTTGTGTGTCCAGATGAGCCATGTTTTTCCACCGAGGGGCTGGAAATAAAAAATAACATGAGATTCTTAAGGACAAACAGTCCCGATGACTAGAGGATTTCCACTCGAGGAAATATGCAAGGAAAAGTGAATTAATGGTGAGAAACAAAGTCCCAATGGCCATCGATTTTCCCCCTTGCAAGATTAAATGGGTTTTTAATGCGAAATGAATATGAGTTGAATGGGAAATCAGTCCCTATGAAGTGCGATTTTCCACCATTCCATTTGGTGGACGAAGCAAGGATGAGAATAAAGCTAAGCCTTGATGCCCCTATGAAGTGCGATTTTCCACTCAGCAGGTTAACATGTTTTTTATCCCACATTTGCTCTGTGGTTAAAGTAAAGGGCAAAATGTTGAATAAAACACACTTCCAGCAAGCATTACTATATTATTATGTGATTGAACTCCAAGTGAGTTGGGAGAAGGAAGATTGAGGATCGCCATAGCTGGGAGAGGTGTGATTTTATCTAAGATTCTAGTGGCGTGGTCATTGGGGTACATTTTGAGCATCAAGGGAGGCGACATTGCTGGCTGAGGACGCCATTATCGGATCTGAGACAACATTTCCAGCCACAGCCAAGCAAACATAGATCGCTTCAAACATATCAAGTGCACCGTAAAAGAGATGATTTCCAGCCATTGAAACACAATTTTCAGAGATGTTTCAGACCTTTATAAACTGAAATCAGACCTGAAACAGCGAACTGGGTTGCAATATCATTCATTTTCTGATTTTGGAAGAGCATTTTCAGACTTACACATTGAAATCAGACCTATCCTAGGTCTGAAAATCAGGTTTATTCAAGGCAGATTTTCTAGATTTTGATCCAAACATTTGTATTTTCTAGAATCATGTTTCATAACTTCAAATTTCTGATTTTAGAAAGCTCTTAAGTTTGAAAATAATTTGAAATCAGAACCTAAGTTAATTCTAGAAAATTAATCTTTCAAATTACCTATCACAAGTTGGGAACAAACTGTCCCTATGGGGTTCGAATTTCCACTCCATCAAATGGTGTTCAAATCAACACAAAATTTTCAAAGACAATGAATCTTGATGAGAGTCAGATTTCCACTTGAGGGTAGAATTACAACGGGAGAGCATAAGTCATGAGGAATGAGAAGTCCCTATGGAGATTGAATCTCCACTCCAAGGGTAAGGCATCAAAATGAAGTGAAATTTGCTAAGAGCAAGGAATCCCTATGACCTTCGAATTTCCATCACGAGAAAATGATCATGAAGATAGTGATAGCTTATAAGGACTGAATTAGTCCCTACAAGGATTGATTTCCCACCAAGGTTGTGTTGTGATGTATTCACACATCGCCCCATTGCAAATGGGGACCCTTGCTTTTTGCTTTCTAAGTTAGTTTTCTTTGCTTGGTTGTCTGGTCTTGGTTATTAATCATTGCATTGGAAAGTTGCCAAAGAGCTCATTTGGATTGAATGGTCTCCTTGAATTGAGATGAACCAGTAGGTGGTCCAGGTCAAGGTCTCTTTGAAAACCTTCTCTAGGTCAGGCCTTGCTCTATTTTTGGGGTTATGCCTTGATTGAGTTTGGGAGAGTTTTTGCATTATGTCTAGAGCCCTGTTTGATACCAATTCCACTCATTTACCCTTGGAGGAAAGTGGAAAATTTTGAGCTTTGAAGCAAAATTCGCTCCTGACCCTTCCAAGGGTACATGAGCGAATTCCTTAGAATCACCTATTTGCTTCTAGCTTGGACTGAGATCTTTGTTCCTGTGGCGTGATTGGAAGAGAAGTTGATTTGTGTGTGCCTTAGAAGTAAATTGGAACATGATAGAACAAGGAAAATGAGAGGAATTTGAACCCTTAAGCCAAATTCGCTCCTAACCCTTCCAAGGGTACAAGAGCGAATTCCTTAAAATCCTCTTTTAATGCCTAAGTTTAGACCACAAACCTTGCTCCCATGGTGTCTTTGAAGAAGTTAAATGCACTTGGAACATGAAGAAATTGAGAATTTGGGCAAAAACACCAAATTCGCTCCTGACCCTTCCAAAGGGACAGGAGCGATTTTTTTTAAAAACACCTATTTGCTCCTTGTTTGGAGTGAATTTTTTAAAAAACATGTATTTGCTCCTTGTTTGGGTCGAACTCTTTGTTCCTATGGTGTGATTGAGGGAGGATTAATGACTGAGACCTAGATGAGTGCCCTTGGACCTTGAAAGAGTTAGGAATCTGACCAAGATCGCCAAATTCGCTCTTGACCCTTCCAAAGGGATAGGAGCAAATTTCCTTAGATCTCCTAACCTTGAAAGAGTTAGGAATTTGACCAAGATCGCCAAATTCGCTCTTGACCCTTCCAAAGGGATAGGAGCAAATTTCCTTAGATCTCCTAACTTAGACTAAAAAAAGCTTGCTCCTATGCCTTGATTGAATGAAGATTGATCTATCCATGCCTTTGGGGTAAGTTGCAACAAGATTGGGTGAGGAAATTGAGCCATGAAGCCAAATTCACTCCTGACCCTTCCAATGGTACAATAGCAAATTTCTCCAAGAGCACCTTCTTGCCCCTTATTTGGATCAAAATCATGATTCTATGCCTTGAGTAAAAGGGACTTGATTCATACATGCTCTTGAAGTGGATTCAAACAAAGTGAAGTGATGAAATATGGAGAATTTATGCAAAAAGCAAAATTTCGCTCCTGACCCTTTCAAAGGGTCCAGAGTGAAATTATTTGAGGTCATGTACCTTCCAAAGGTACCCAAGCGAAATCTCCTGAAGCCTCCTTTTTTGCTCCTAATTTGCATCAAATCTAGGCTCCAAAGGCATTGGTTAAGGTTGAGACACCCTTAGACAAACATTTGAGTGAATTGTGGTCATAAAATGTTAGGAATTTGAGCAACAAATCCATATTTCACTCTTGACCCTTCCAAAGGGTCCAGAGCGAATTTTCCTAGGGGTCATGTACCTTCCAAGGGTACACAAGCAAACTTGTCAATAGTTGCTCTTTGACTCCAAATTTGAGCAAGGAAACCCTTAGGATGCCTTCTAAACATGGTTTAAGGAGAAAAGTGAGTGTTTTGATCAATGTCTAAGCTTTATGCCTCAATTTCGCTCCTGACCCTTCCAAAGGTACAGGAGCGAAATTCTTGAAAGGACCTCCTTAGCTCATTTAAAACGTTGAGTAGATCTCATTTTGGGCAAAGTTGAACGCAAATTTGCAAGATAATGGTGAGAAGAGGATTCTAAAGTCAAGTCTAGGATGAGGCTAAGTGAAAAGGATTGTGAATTGAGCTTAAAGGAGTAAATTCGCTCCTGACCCATCTTAAGGGTCCAGAGCGAATTTTCTTGGAGGGTCATGTACCTTCCAAAGGTACCAAAGCGAAATTCCTAGGAGGTCTTGTGCCTTGCCTAGGCCCTTGGGCGAAACCTATTCTTAAGCATTTTTGAAGGCAAATGACTTGATCTTGGTAAGGTAAGGTTGAGAGATGAAGTTCTATGAAGGAAGAATTGAGCAAAATGCCAAATTCGCTCCTAACCCTTTCAAAGGGTCCAGAGCGAAATTCTTTGAAGTCATGTACCTTCCAAAGGTACCCAAGTAAAATCTCTTCTAGGCCTTCCTGGGGGTCAAAATAATGATATCTTCATATAAAAGAATTTGAATCTAAGGCCAAAATGATGAAAAGAAAGGCAATAAGTGAATTTAGCTAGTAAAGAAGCTAATTCACTCATGTACCTCTCAAAGGGTCCAAAGCGAAATTCCTTGGGAAAGAGGGTTTAGCTAATGAAATTGTGTTGAAAGTCTTCTTAAAAGTGATTTTAGTGTTCAAACAATCCTAAGACTATGAATTTGAGAGTGCTTTCATTTGAAAAGTGAGAAAACTTGAGACAACTCCTAATTCGCTCATGTACCTTCCAAAGGGTTCAGAGCGAAATTGATTCTAGTGCTTTCTTGTTGATGGTTTGAAGTGAGAAATACCATGTTAGGATGTATATATCATATGTGCTTGACACCATCTTTTGTTTGTTTTGCAGATCCACAAGACCAAGTTGGAAGGAGATCAGGCAAGGACAAGAACGACCTCTTCAAACCTCATCATCATCAAGGACACCTTAAGTGCAGAGTAGAAGACTAAAAGTGTGAAAGGACTTCGAATGATCAACAATTGCAAGCAATGGAGCTAACCATCCTCAAGGACCTCATTCTATCACATGGAGAAATCACAAGATGGTAAAGAAGAAGGATCTTACAAACACTTCAAATAGAGATATGCTACTAGAGGAGTGACTTGACCATGACTTCCTATGACCATTATGCAAAATCAAGAAGAAGTCTCATCAAACACAAGAGAGCCAAGGAGGGGTACATCATTCCTCAAGCACATAAAGAACGATGGAGGATCGACCAAGGTCCTCACAGAGCAAGTACCAGACAAGGTGGCATCCTAGTCACTGTTCCTCCAGTCAGATAGTCCACATTAGTTGTTGGAAGAATTGATTATGGGGAGATTGTTGACATTATGGAGGAATTGATTGTGTGTTGCATTGATGTTTTGTTATTGATGTCAACACTAGTTATTATGGTTGGTTATCGACAGACAGGTTTTGGTTACTGACAGAAGGGACTATCTGTTGGACACTTCCGACATGTTTGGATCAATGGAGTATGTTTGGTTTTATATATTACATGTTCTTGGAATATGTTTTGGTCAGTTGGCATTGACTTGGTGATCGGATGCTATCATACACTCTAGTAAACCCTTACCGGCATGGGTTTAAGGTTTTATCGGCAGAGTTTCTATTGAGAATTTTTTACAGGATGCACAAGTGGTGTTCATGTGGCTTCTAGATGGAATTCAGGATGCTGAAGGTGATCCTTGATCAAGCCTCGACTAGTTGGTGACATCTCTTTGGCATGGTGGACCCAAAATAGGTCCAGTGTCTATCTAGGGTATGGACTGGTATCATGTTAGCATGTTCTCTACACATTACTAGGATGATTTATGGATTGGTTAATGTTGTTTTGGTCTAAAGCTGACATGACATATCATTGTAATATGGATGTATGTAATGATCTTATTGTAATATCTTTTAGGTGGCCGACCTAATTGGTTTAGGCCTTAGGGTTGTTATAAATTAATGTAAGATCTCATTGTAGATCGTATCGTGGTCATGGAATGAAATATCATATGCGAAGGAGATTTGGTTGATCATTGAAGATCAAATTGGGTTTATGTAAGAGGTCAAAGGCCTCCGGTATTGAGCTTAACCGGGATTGTAATCAGGCATGGTAGATGCTATCTCTGGCAGTTCATTCTTCTGGATTGTTGTCTAATTATCTTGAGGTGGTTATAACCTCTTTGTAGTCAGTGAGACTCTTTTGTAATGAGCAATACGCTCTAGGCAGTGTGCCTTCCTGCATGTGCATGCCCCTCATTGTATCACATACTTTCTATAGAAGTATAATCTGATTGTGGGTAGGCTTCCCATCGTGGTTTTTCCCTTTACCGGGTTTTTCACGTACAAATCATGGTGTTATGTGGTATGGTTGCATTGTGTTGATTATCTGTTTCATTGTTAAGTTGTATTGTTTACCGGTATTTGTTTTTGCTAGTCCGGTATTTAATGTTTATATGCTCTGGTTAAAGGTTATTAAGTGGATTAATTGATATAATCTGTTGACAACTGATTCACCCCCCCGCCCTCACCCTCCACCTCACCCCCTCTTAGTTGTCCATCGGTTATCCTAACAAGCTTGTCCAGATTTAGCGAACCACGCTTATACGTGAAGGCACAAACTTTGATGTACCTACCCCTGTTTCCTATTGGTTCTCAAACATTGAATGTAATTTTCTCATTGGCTAAGGGAATTTGTTGTAACAAACCCTAATTAGGATTTTCATCTTGTAATCCTAGCCATTGATTGTAAATCAATCAAAGCCATTGAAATGTAAAGAGCTCTCTATATAAAGCTCTAGCTCTTCATTTGTAAAGGTTAATAGGGGGTTAATATTTAATAGCTAATATTAAGTAGAATAGAATAGCAAATAGAATAGAAATTAAAATAGATTAGAAGGAGAAGGCAAGAGATTGTTGCCCAAAATTGTAAATAAACTTCATTTTTCATTGAAGTTAAGGTGTAATGTGTTGTTTCTTGCAATATGCATGGTTTTTTGTTGGATCTTCATATTCGATGGTAGATAATTAGATTGAATGGAGAAAAATGTTGAATGCACTCATGTGGAATCTGCCTAGTCCATACCACTAGCCTCTTGCTGATTGTAAGTGTGCTTTGCGTGGTCAACTGGGATTGAATGAGCTTAACTTCAAATTGTTATGCGTCTATTGTTCATGCATTAACTTGAATGGTGATCAATGTCTGATGGTATTGATTTGAACATATTCGAAGCGTCCCTTAGAAGATTGCACTGAGTTGGTGTCAGATTGTTCTAGTTGATGGTGAGACCTAGCCTAGTAGGACTCCACTTAGTCGTTTATCCATCTTCTTACATTCTAGATTTTAGAACAAACTCTCTAAACCTTGTATCTTTTGCTATTTCTTTATTTCCCAGTGAGTAGTTAAGACTCAAGTTCCAGCAAATTAAGCGTTCAGGCAATCAAATGTAAGTCCCCTTGTGAATTCAACAAAATCACATCACACAAACATAGCTTATCCACACGTAGAGAGCCTACATACCAAAACCTTGCAGTTGATTCGATTGATCCTTAGGCAAATCTTCAACATTCGAATAACTTTGTTCAAGAGAGGATAAGATACTTTTTTGGTATTTTATTCTATGTTCGCATGTGCTTAAAAGACACATCAATAGGTTGAAACAAGGTTTATCTCATAGGTGTTTGATTCAATAATTGTTTGTTTTGCATGCGTGCTAAAAGGAAGGGGAAGCACGATGATCAAGGATTGAGGTGAAAGAGGATGCAGCTTGTTGGGATACCAAGGGCTCAACACTTCAAAGCAGCAAATGATGAAGGGTTAGCTCCAAGATGACAAGCAAGTGAAATGCAATGTGAATGAGAAAGATCAACATTTCAAGGATTGGAAGAGGATTTCAAGAGTAGGATTTTCAAAGAAGGAAAGATGAGGACTAGCTCAAACATGAAGAAAACTTCACTATGATGGTGAACAAATGAAGGCAAGACAAATCCAAGACATGATCACAAGGAATTCCAAACATCATGAAGAATATTCAAGGAAAATTGATTGTCTACAAGGCAAGCTAAGGTGGCATCCAAGTCATCATTCGTTCAATCAAAGGGGTTCCAAGTCAGCATTCATTCAAGGAGGGAACAAGTGACACCTAGCGCTACATCAAATATTATTTATCTTCCCTATCTTCATCTCTCATTGGCCAATGTAATCGTGGTTGTAACAAACCTTAATTAGGGTTTCTATCTTTCGATCTTGGCCATTGATTGTGAATCAATTTGAGCCATTGATTGTAATGAGGTCTCTATATAAGGCTCAGTGCTCTCATTTGTCTTGATGGTGTCTATGTTGTTGGTAATTTGAACATCATATATTACCATAGAAGATTGCACTAGCTTTGTGGGGTTGTTCATTGATGTCAAAGCAAAGTCTAGTAGAGTTTCACCAAAGATTGTGCATCCTTCTTACATTCTTAGGAGTAGAGTAGTCTTCCTAAACCCTTCCTCCTTTTGTCCTTTTTTCAATTTGAAGTTAGTTCAGGAGAGAAAACATCACAAGATTGTAATATTAGATGATCAAGTTCAAGCAACATTCAAGCATTCATGTACGTTGTAAGTCCTCTTGTGATTCCAACATTATCACATCAAACCATTGAGCTTATCCACAGGTCAAGACTTGACATTTTGGAACCTTGGAGTCTTCCAATTGGTCATAGAGTTTAGCATTTGGGAAGATTTTGTTCAAAAGAGGATAAGATACCTTGGTATTTTATTCTGTGTCAAAAGTGTTTACCCCTTAGGAAAAATGGTACCGTGAAGTCAGTGAAGGAACAAGAAAGTTGCTTTTTTCTATTTATGAGCAATGTGTTAAACCTATGGGCATGTGTTAATGTGTCTTTATCTTCCATTTGTGGGTATTATAACTTAATGGAATTACAACAGATATAACAGGTCTGTAGATAGATTAACTGAGAGTTTAGATTACATGTATGTGCAACTGATTGATAGACAGATATCTGAAAGGCAAAGATAATAGACATATACAAACAAAAACATTTAATTTATTTCCATAACTAAATAACTTGCCATTGATCACTAGAGTCAACCATATCATGAATATAGTTTCCTAGATCAGAGCTTATCGTTGCCATTATATTCTTTATGAAGGGTTTTCTAAGGGTCATCGATTTCTTTTTAAATGCTTCCCCATCTATTCTGTTAACAATTTTTTCAATTTCCTTGGCTTGCTTTCTAAGGGTCATCAATTTCTTTTTAAATGCTTCCCCATCTATTTTGTTAACAATTTTTTTGATCTCCTTGGTTTGCCTCTTATTAGAGAGTTATTATTATGTGAATTTTCTTTCCTTGATAGGTTGTTTTATATCTATCATTTCATAGCCCTATCAGTATGAGATGATTGAATAAGATTTTGAGAGGAGGGTAAGTCCTTACTATTGGAAAATACTTGCTTTGATCTGGACGGCTATCACTAATTCTGCCATTTGATCTGTGGTTTTATATACATTGTGTAATATACCTATATAGACCCAGAGACCCTTTTTCAGAGTACTATTGCTATCTCTTTTGCAGGATACGCCAAAAATTAATGCTCTCTATAGTTTTTATTTGTACAACTGTGAAGGTAATGAAGGTCTCTATGGTCTTTTTATTGGATTTTAAAGATTTTTTTCATACTTTTGAAGACCAATTGAGGTCTTTGGCATATTTACTTTTGTTTCTTTATAAGTAGATTTTAGCTCTTATTGCTTAACCCCATTATATAAATGCGGAAGTGCATCATCAAGCTTAAACTCCTATCGTTCACATTTCAGTTGTTTAATCCCCCAAGAATTTTGTAAGAGCTCTGAACCGTCCGAACAAACTGTATTTATATCCAAAACAAAAACATAAAATGAATTCATAACTATTCAAAAATGGTAACTATGATTTTGATGAGATCCTAAGCCGAGTTGAAAGAAATTACAGGATGTGGAGTTAGTCAGATGCATGGGCAAATCCCTTCTATGTCTGCAACATCACTTTGACATTTTGCTAATAACAATGAGCTTAACATTATTAACTATAAACCTCAGACAAATGAAGGAGCCTTCATCTTCCATTCGCCTAGCAAATCAGTGTGAAAGTATGCACAGGATGGCATGACTACCATCGCATATTCGACAGATACTAAGGGTGAGGACAACACAACGCATGCTTTAACCCTCGTTCTATGATTTATCAAAATTTATATTATGCTGAAGTTTGTATACTTTGGACAACTCTTTTTTAGAACCAAACACATTTCTGTGTAGTCAATAAGGTTATAATATTATATCTTTGTGATTTTGGCCATTGTGACATCAAGTTAATTGTGTCATCTGTTGCAAACACAGTAAGTTTTTCCTATTAAAAGTTTGTTCATTTTGATCTCTTAATATGAACATGGACTGCACTACAGCTACAGCCCTGCCAAATGCTGCAAGCATGAGGAAGAAATTGTAGATAATAGTGAGTCTGGAAGATGAAGATGTGTGTCACTGCATTTTAGAGGCCCTATTCTAGCACAGGTAGGGAAGATGGTAGCAAAGTTTGTGGAATTTAGCTTTACTGTTGCCGAGTGCATGTGTCTAAAAGTTTATTGTATTCAATTCTTAGTAAATTAAAAATAAGCAAAAGAATATATCCTCAGCGTTCTAGAACACAAACCCTAAAAAATAATACAAGAAACATGCTTAATCAGGATTATGATCACTTCTTATACTTCTTAGGAGTGTGCATTAACATACTTTTGGAAAGAGGGAGAGTTAACTATTTTCAAAAAGCATCCAACATAATTACATCTTCATAAAACATGACCAACTTACTCTGCCTACGGCATAAACTACATCAAGATAATGCATTACTTCTAAGGAGTGTGCATTAGTTTTACAGGAGAACATGTTTGAACAACATCAGCCAACCTAATGGTTTAGAACATAACTTTAAGTCCTAAAGATGACTGGAAAAGGAAATGAATCTTTGTTTGTTAATATCATTGAATAAGAAGCAACAATTATTATGATGTAAATTGCAACAAATAATTAATGTTGTAGGCTTCTCTCTATGTTCTCACACTTCTGATGGGATTGATGCCTTGTATATTCTGGATGTCCCATAGCGGAAATCAGATTGATATTTGAAATGTGCAAGTTATGTGTCTCAGATTATTGGTAAAATTATAATCATTCATTCAGCCTTTTTTGAGATCGACAAGGGATGACTTTCCAAAGTACAATGTCAATTCTATTATCCTCATCTTCAGAATCCTATAACCATCCAAACAGTGTTGGTGTGGCTACAGGAGGTTCAATAATTAGTATTATTCAAGTTGTTATGTGATTTATTACAATGAAAAGATTTTCCTAGCATAGCTAAATTGTCATTTTTTTAACTTGATAGTTTCTTCATTCAAACACGTTTATGAGACCACTTATAAGCATACCTCTATGATTGCAAGAAAATATAATTTTCATTGCTACAAGTGTTCCCATATGCATTGGTATACAATCAATTTATATGGAAAGCTATAAAGAAAAGTTAAATACAAGCCTCTCACAAAGCCTCATTTATGAAGAGTGGTTGTCGTCAAGATCCCTTGACCACAAATTTAGAAAAATATATTAAGTCTCATTTATCTTTAGCTTTCCTACATCCTTTATATTAACTATGTACTTTTTTTTAGATATTTGAGCATGAGTTAATAGCATCAAGTCTTTTATCAAATCTTATCTGATCTTTTCTCCTCCCATGGACACTCTACCAATGACTATGTACTTTGCCTATTTTTGTTCTTGATTTACTGTTTTATGTTACAGATAATTCGATGATTTAGTGTTTTTATCTATAATAGGTCCTTCGTGTTAATTATGGGTAGCTTGGACAACTGTTTGTCCTGACCCAAAAATAACAGCATTAGGTATGGGTAGTTTGGACAGCTGTTCGTCTTGACCTAGAAATTAGAAAATGGTTGTTTTTGTCAGATCCTATTGTTAGGATAAAAAAATTGTTATTTAATAGTGGCTCTTTTTAGGTGACACCTCATAGCCAAAATTAGTTATTGGTTATTGAGTTGTCTTAATCTCAACCGTTGGTTTGAATTAATTTCGGTCGTTGGTTTTCCAACAGAGTAGTATAAAAGGGATCATGGGTCATTTGGAAAACATGAAGTTTGAGAATTATTTGTAGAGTTAGCAAATAGTCTTGTGGTGTTAGCAAGGGGCGCAGTGATAGCGTTGGGGATAGCAGTGTAGGAATATTAGTGGGAGAAATTGGGAGATTGACGGAATTCTGCTAGTGAGAGGCAAGGAATTTTGTATCTCTTAATTTGTTGAAGTTAATATATTTCTCATCTGCAGTACTAGTTTTCCCTTCGGGGTTTTTCCAGAGACAATTGTCTGGAAATATCGTGTCATTGTGTTATATATTTCTTTCTGCCTATTTTTTATTTGTGAAGTTGTAGTTGTGTTATTTTCCAATATTTGTTGATCAAATAATCTATTAAAGATAGGAGGTTAATAAGCAGTAACTACAATAAAATTTTCACATGGTATCAGAGCTAAGTTTAGGGTAGAAAAGGTTTACCCTAGGCAAGGAAAGAAATTGAAAGGTTATAAAATCTAGATTGACCTCTTTAGAATTATTATTTCTTTTAGCCCTTGAGATGGCCTCGGCAGGTTTAAGAGATCAAGATAGATTAGATGGAGTGTCAAATTTTGGTGTCTGGAAAGCCATAATATCTTTATTGCTAGAAGAGAATGGTATCAAGGAATATGTTACCATTGTTGTGACTGTACCTACAGATGCAACACTTCTTGCAGCATATAAGAAGGATGATGCCAAAGTGAGGAGGATAATCCTTGACGGTGTTAAGGATCACATAGTTCCTCATATCTTAGATTTGGATAAAGGGAAAGCAATGTGGGATGCCATCCTGAATCTGTACCAGAATGCAACCACCAACCCGAAGCTGATTCTCAGAGAAAAGTTGAGGAATACTCGGATGAACAAGGGAGAAGATGTTATATGTTACCTCACCAGGCTTAGACTTGTTAAGGATGAGTTAGCAGTTGTTGGAGATAAACCAGATGATGACGAGCTAGTAAGAATAGCCCTAAATGGGTTTTCTAAGCAATGGGATGTCTTTGTTCAAGTTATTAATGGACGAGACACCTTACCAAGTTGGGATCGACTTTGGAATGATTTCACTCAGGAGATTAGACTAAGCCTTGTCAATGGAGCCAACAATAAGAGTAAGAAAAGTGAGGTGGAACAGGAAAACGTTGCCCTAGCGGGTAAAGGGAAAGCAAAGAAGGGATCTAGTAAAGGATCAAATCCACAAGGTGAGAAGAAGAAGGAGGATCTGTCTAAGATCAAATGCTTTGGATGTCACGAGTTTGGCCACTATGTTAGCAATTGCCCACAAAGGAAGAAAGATAAGAAGGGCAAGAACCAAGTGGCAACTTTAGCAAGTGCAAAGGAGCTCTCTAGTAGATTGGAGGATGAGTTTGCACTCATAGCTTGTATGATTAGTTCAACCTCACAGAGTGTCTGGTATATAGACAGTGGGGCGTCATTTCATATGACAGGAGTTAGAGAGTACTTCTTCAGCTACAAGGAGGAGAACACCAGAATCCAGATCTCTATGGGGAACTTGTCCAAACTCAACCCAGTTGGGAAAGGGACTATTCAGTTTCAGAGGGAGAATGGCAAAATGATTTCCATTCATGATGTATTACATGTTCCAAGCTTAGGTATGAATCTGATTTCCGTATCTGTCCTTCAGGATAAAGGTTACAATGTACTCTTTAGAGGGGCTCATGTGTTGATCAAGCATAAGGATTGGAAATCACCCATAGCAATTAGAGTTAGGAGTGGTCGACTTTATAGGTTGCAGTTTGATACTCCTAAGGCACTCCTGAGCAGCAGTAATCCTAGAGATCTTGGAGAGCTATGGCATAGGAGAATGGGCCATATACATCATGGAGCACTTAAATTGCTTCGTGAGACTGTGACAGGTGTTCCAGAGGTGAGCACAAAGCATGATGATATATGTAAGGGATGTGTGTTGGGGAAGTTTGCGAAAACATCTTTTCCAAGAAGTGACACAAGATCTGAGGGTGTTCTTGATCTAGTACATTCAGATGTATGTGGACCAATGTCGACGAAGTCTCTCAGAGGGTACGAGTACTTTGTTACTTTTATTGATGATTTCTCTAGGAAGACCTGGATATTCTTCTTGAAGACCAAGGATGAGGTTTTCAGTCGTTTCCAAGAGTTCAAAGCTCTTGTGGAGAATTCGACAGGAAAGAAGATAAAGGTTCTTTGGTCAGACAATGGAGGCGAGTACAAAGGAAATGAGTTCCAAGAGTTCTGCACCAAGGAAGGAATCAAGAGAGAGTGGACTGTTCCTTACAATCCACAACATAATGGAGTTGCTGAGAGGAAGAATTAGTCTATATCGGAGACCGCAAGAGCTATGATGCATGACCAGGATATGCCTCGTTATCTGTGGGCAGAGGCATGCAGTACAATAGTATACATACAAAATATAGTTCTACATAAGGTACTAGAGAAGATGACACCAGAGGAAGCATTCACTGGGAAGAAGCCAGATGTCAGTCACTTCAGGATCTTTGGGAGTTTGGCATATTGCCACATTCCTAAGGATACACGTACCAAGTTAGATCAGATTGCAGAAAAGGGGTACTTTGTGGGGTACAGTGAAACCTCAAAGGCATATCGGATATTTATTCTAGGGACGAGGAGGATTATAGTCAGGTGTGATGTCAAGTTCATGGAGGACAAGGCATTTAGAAGGTCCAGAGATTTGCCAGCAGATGATCAGAGTGAGCAACCGACAGAAGCTCCAAGGATAGCTCAATCGAGTCAAGGGAAACAAAGCTCAAGTACAGTTACTAGTACAAGCATAGGCTCAGGTAGTGAGAGTTCGCAGAGTATGGAGCAACTGGTGCAGCAAGAGATGCATCAAGAAGACATGGAGGTTGATGTTTCATCCTCTATAGTTGGCAGTAGGAATCATGAGGTTCAGCCGACACAAAAGAATACTCAGGAGTTAGTGGGTACTCCTAGGAGTAGTAGACAACGGAAACAACTAGCCAGATATGATGACTATGTAGCATTAGTTAGTCAGTTGGTAGATAGTGAACCTTCTAGCTATCAGGAGGCTGCACAACATCAGGTGTGGCAAGATGCAATGGTTGAGGAGTATACCTCAATAATGCAGAACGATGTGTGAGAAGTAGTTCCTAGATCAACAAATAGGGCTGTGGTTGGATCACATTGGATCTATAAGATCAAGCACGGTGCAGATGGTAGCATCGAGAAATACAAGGCAAGGTTCGTGGCAAAGGGGTTCTCTCAAAAGGAGGGAATAGACTATGAGGAGACATTTGCTCCAGTGGCTAGGTATACTTTTATATGAGTTGTAATATCAGTTTCAGCATAGATGGGATGGTAGATCCATCAAATGGATGTCAAGACAGCGTTCCTAAATGGCGAGTTGAAAGAGGAGGTATACATAGAACAACCAGAGGGCTTTGCAGCACACAATAAAGAGACCCATGTGTGTAGATTAAAGAAAGCTTTGTACGGACTCAAGCAGGCTCCCAGAGCGTGGTATGAGCGCATTGATAGTTACTTGCAGGAAATAGGCTTTGTGAAGAGTGAGGCAGATGCTAACCTCTACTACTTGGTGGTTGGGGGTGAGATTTTTATTCTTGTCCTGTATGTGGATGACTTATTTCTAACTGGTTCACTAGGGCTCATAGAGGAGTGCAAGAGGGACCTTGCAGCGGAGTTCGAGATGAAAGATTTGGCACTTATGCACTACTTTCTAGGCATGGAGGTATGGCAGACAGATGGAGATATTTTCCTTGGGCAAGAGAAATATTGCATCAAAATATTGAAGAAGTTCAAGATGGAAGATTGCAAAGCCATGTCTACACCTATGATCACAAATTGGAGTAAGGTAGACACATCCAGAGAGACGAATGTAGATCCCACCTTATACAGGTAGTTGATTGGTTTTCTCATGTGTTTGGTCAATACCAAGCCAAATATAGCATTTGTAGTTAACTCTCTTAGTCAGTTCATGGTTGAGCCAAAGGGAGTGCATTGGACAGCGACAAAGCATGTGCTGCATTATTTGCGAGGTACAATCAAGTATGGGATTAGATATGCTCGAGGTGAAGGAATCAGGTTGATGGGCTATACTGATGCAGATTGGGCAGGCAGTACAACAGACAAGAGAAGCACTTCAAGGTGTTGTTTCAGTTTGGGATCAACAGTTGTCTCTTGGTTCAGTAGGAAGCAGAAGTCTGTGGCTCTGAGTTTAGCAAAGTCAGAATACATAGCAGCTAGCATGGCGACATGTGAAGCTATATGGCTTCAGAAGTTGCTAGTAGCTTTGTTTGGTTAGGAGGTTGAGACTCCGGTGATACATTGTGACAATCAGAGTTGCATCAAGTTGACTGAGAATCCAATGTTTCATGATAGATCAAAACATATGGACATCAGGTATCACTTCATCAGGGATTGTGTACAGAGGGGGATTGTTCAGCCACATTACATACCTATAGAGGAGCAGGTAGCAGACATTTTGACAAAGGCATTGGGGAAGGCAAAATTCATCTTCTTCAGAGATAAGTTGGGTGTCGTGCAGAACAACTTCCTCGCTAAGAGGGAGTGTTAATTATGGGTAGCTTGGACAGCTCTTCGTCCTGACCTAGAAATAACAGCATAAGGTATGAGTAGTTTGGACAGCTGTTCGTCTTGACCTAGAAATTAGAAAATGGTTGTTTCTGTCAGATCCTATTGTTGGGATAAAAACAATTGTTATTTAATAGTGGCTCTTTTTAGGTGACACCTCATAGCTAAAAGTAGTTATTGGTTATTGAGTTGTCTTAATCTCAGCCATTGGTTTGAATTAATCTCGGTCGTTGGTTTTCCAACAGAGTAGTATAAAAAGGGGTCATGGGTCATTTGGAAAATATGAAGTTTGAGAATTATTTGCAGAGTTAGCAAACAGTCTTGCGGTGTTAGCAAGGGGCACAGTGATAGCGTTGGGGATAGCAGTGCAGGAATATCAGCGGGAAAAATTGGGAGATTGTTGGAGTTCTGCCAGTGAGAGGCAAGGAATTTTGTATCTCTTAATTTGTTGAAGTTAATATATTTCTCATCTGCAGTACTGGTTTTCCCTTTGGGGTTTTTCCATGGACAATTGTCTGGAAATATCGTGCCATTGTTTTACATATTTCTTTCCACCTATTTTTTATTTGTGAAGTTGTAGTTGTGTTATTTTCCAATATTTGTTGATCAAATAATCTATTAAAGATAGGAGGTTAATAATCAGTAACTGCAATAGAATTTTCACACTTAGTACGGTTTCCTTGTGGGGAGTGCAAAGAACAAAGATTTTATACCTTAACGATGATCAATTCCTTTATTACTTTTGATTCCTTGAATTGACTAAATGCTAAAAAAAGTAGCTTAGTCACAAGATTTCCTTGAGTTGTCCACGGTCCAGACTCCAGACAAGTTTGTGTTATATCTTCACGCATAGGCCAATCTCTATGTGTTGGTAGAGGATGCATAATATTTTGGACTAACTTATGCTTTTTGTAGCACAATTTTTGGTCAATTCCAACTCAGCCAATTCTTCTAGCAGCAAAGTATATTTGCATGTATAACTTTGAAACCACTCTAGCAATATCTTGGCTACCTGAATGATCCTGGCCAAGAAAATTTTCCCTTAAATCATTTTTTTTAATATGGAAACTTACAGCATTTCCAAAATTATTTTTTTGTTTGGGGTCTACATTTGATTTTACTATGTCAGAATGCATATAGGTAGGGTAAAAATCCACATTGATAAAACTTTGCATGCAAACTGGCAAGTCAAAGAAACTTCAACTACCGTCCAATCAAATAACCTTGAATGATACATCCATGTAAGAAGGAATCCGATGGCACAATGTAAATAACCTGCCACTTGCAATCCTCAGTATTTTCAAGATTATCAATCTCAAATGAGTATATTTTCCAACACTTGAAACTATCAAGTTTTTATGGATTTGTTTTGTTACTAATTTGGTTAGCCAGAGTGCTAGTCATCTCTGATGCTAAGTTACATGAGAATTGAGCTGTTATTTATTTGTATTGAGATAAATTGTCTACATTTTTCTATAATTCTATTATTCTATCACAAGAGAAGTTATTGAAATTCGTTAACTGGCTTTGATACCAAATGTTGGATTAAAATTACAACACACACATAGAGACAAATCTCTGATACCACTTTCATGGATTAAAATCCAAATGTCATAGAGATTGCAACTCTGATTACCAATAATTGGAACAAAATATAAAACTCAAACACAAAATGGAGACAGGCTAATTTGTTTGTTTTATTAAATTTGATAATGAACTTTTATAAAATAAACTATAAACTGAGAAGTAAACTACTGATTTTAATTACTTGTAGTTATCTGGAGCTGCATAAACAAACTACTGGGAACTTCACTGAGCTCTCTTACATGTTGCTCTCTTAGAGCTGCACACACTGACCCTTAATTTAGAGCTATCTGCTGCTCCCTGCAAACACTTCACAAGCAGTTGCTGTTGTAGAAAAACATTCCTTCTCAACTCAGAACTGTTCACAAAAACATTCTTCTCAACTCAAACTTCTCCCTTTTTGTATTTTGCTATCATTCACAAACCCTCAAAATTCAAAATTCAAAATTCAAATTAACTTACTAGCAATAACTTCACTGCAAATGATAACTCTTCTTTGTTGCACATCAAGAACAAATGGGAGGGAAAAGATCCAGGAATGCAAATCTTCTGTAGGCTGCTCTTTTTCTGGTTGCTCTTGACATGTAGGTGGCAATGGTAGGGGGTTCAGGCAATAGAAAATTCTAACACTCCCTCTTTGTCTTGAGCCATCTATCATACTCATTCATCATGAAAGTCAACAATGCTCAAATTTCTTCCGAGGTGCTTCAGGTTGTCCCTCCTCAATGGCTTAGTGAAAATGTTTCCAAGCTATTGCTTAAACCAACAAAACTTCATTTTAATTTCACCATTTTTAATCAGCTCTTTTATAAATTGATACCTAATTTCAATATGTTTACTTCTTCCATGAAAAACAATGATTTTTTGTCAAAGATGCTGATGGAACATTGTCACAAAATATAGTTGCTCCATCATCTTGTTCTTCCTTAAAATCAACTAGGATTCTCCCTAGAAAAATAGCTTGACATGTTGCTACATTTGTTTCAATATACTTAGCATGAACTATAGATAGGGAAATTATGGGTTGTTTCTTGGAAGTCCATGAGATAGCTCAAGAACCCAAAAGGGATACAGAGTATACTGTGCTCTTCCTATCATCCACACTTCTTGACCAATCATTATTTGTGTAACCAACCAGTCCAAAATCATTTATAGTAGTTGAAAAAATACTATATCCTTTGGTGTCATTCGCATACTTAAAGATTCTCTTACCTCATTGTCGAAGGGCTGTCCTTTGGAGTCTATAAATTTGGAAACTATACTTACTGCATGCGTTATATCAGGTCTAGTTGTTGTCAAACTACATTAAACTTCTAATGAAACTTTTATACATGGTTGGATCCAGATTGTTATTGCAATCTTCCTTGCAAAATTGGGTTTGGGGTAAAGAGGGCTGAAAATGACTCTCGAGATGTGGAATAAGTGGCTGCTTTTGAGGCACATGCAAATTGTAGAACTGACTATCTGGTGAGAGCCTTGGCTGCATGGAAGATGAGGATGGAGGACAGAGCCGGGTCAGAGGATATGACATCAAATGAGGCTACATAATGGTTTCATTGATGGTTGGTTTGGGATAGTTATTTCTTTTTTGGCTATATAATCTGTCAAGCAAATTTTGTTTCAAGCTATGGGCACTGCTAACTTAGAAAGGATAGTGATAGATATTGGGTAGAATAGTTTATGGGCCAAATAAAGGCCATAGCATGAACATAAACTATGTAACTCTTTTTAAGCTTTAATATAATGGGTGCTGTCTCTTAGCAGCTAGCAGCTATTTAATGATCAAAATAAAATATTTAATTAAAATTTTATAATTATTTCAAATGTTTTAATTGATTTTTATTTTTTTTCATTTAGGATAGACAATTATAATTGATAATTTTAAGGACAAATTTTTTTGTGAAACAATTACCAACTTCTCTATTTGTAAATTATTCATTGTTACACATTCTACATATAAACAACTTTCAACAAAATTTATACATATAATATTCAATATGTATATTATATTATTCTTCTATATTATATTTAATATAATGTGAATTTTTAAGAAAAAATTAAACTAACATATTCGTTATTATATATTCTATATTTTATAATATACTATGTTTGTATTTAATTAAAATGATTTATAAAATGTATATTAAATATAATATTTCTATTTAATAGGGTTCATGTAGTGTGATGGTTAAGTGGTTGCATTGTTAATGGTGCAACCAAGGTTCATATCCCTTCTTGGCTCATATGGCATTCATGTTGATTATGGCATGTCATTGTGGATATGTTGCTAGTGGATGTGTAAATGGTGACTAGAATTTTGTAACTAGTAGACCTCATCAACTACACATGTTTGTAACTAATAGACCAAGAATTTTCCTATTTGTCCTTCCACACCTCTTTGTCATATCCATTGCACACCAAGGTATGATTGTTGGATGTAGATTGCAAAAGGCAATACCACATAGTTGCATTTTGACATGGAATTGTATAAATAATTTACATGGTTTTTCTGTGTTGCCACCATTTGCATACATGTAGGGGGCATATAGTAAATGTTCTTAGTTTGCCTAGTCTTTCTAGAGTAGTTTCACAAGAACCATAGGTCCTATAACTAGCTATTTCCTCACCTCTCTATCACCGATACCACTCTGTTTAGATTTTTGGCAACCAAGAAAGCACAAGCCTCAACATGTTCACTGCAAAAGGTATGTATGTTTGGGTATAATTTATTCTCTTACACATTAATCCTATGCCACCTTAACACATTAGAATTGATATTTTGGTTCCATGTTTATTGCATTGTTAGGAAGATTAATTCCATGCTTTTTTATAATGGGTTTGAGATTCCTAATTGTTGTTTCATATGATTATATTGACTCATGTTGTAAAAGTATTTCAAGCCTTGCTGCACCATGCTTGGATGAAAATAGGCATAGAGAACTCCAATGAATGTAACATGGTTTGGCCTCCTTCTACATTATTCCATTTCTTCAAAGAGTTGAAGAAACACACATTAATAGACCCATGCATGACATATCCCACAATCGTTGTCATCTATAAGACAATATCCCATTTAGTCATTTTGTCAAAGACTTTGTGTGCTCCCTTTATGCAACCACATTTGGCATAGAAGTCTAGAAGTGCACTATTCACAAATTTGTCTATCTCATATTCATCCCTTATTATTCCTCCATGTACCTACTTGTCATGTTCAAAAGTAGTCAAATTGGAACATGTAGGAAGAACATTAACAAATTCAATTGAGTTTAGCTTCAAATCGATTCGATGCATTTGTTGAAAAAGCTTTAGAGGTTCTTCAAATTTCCCATTATGTGCATATCCAATAATCATTGCATTCCACGAACCCTTGTATCTCTTTAGCATTTTCTGAAGCAACTCTATTACCTAATCAACATACCCATTTTGTGCATTGGTGCTCTAGGTGACAATGTCTCATTGAGGCATCTTTTCAAAGAGCTTTTGAGCCTCTTCTAAGACTCCATTATGTACATATCCTCCCATGAGTGCATTCCATGTGATAAAATTTCTTTTGGAATTTTTTCACATACCTTATACAAATTGTGGAATAGGGTTGTTCTCTAGTAAAAAAGCTAAACCTATTATAATAAGAACAAAGCAAACATTTAGATCAAATTTGTAATATTATATATAGTGTTGATTAATTTACTACCCCAAAAATAATACACAATGTACTTTATCTCCTTCAAATAAGTAGTTAGATAAAATATTTTCTTAAGTGTGTTGCTCTCATTATTATAGTTTTGACTTTAAGCCCATACGTATTAAATTTACCCTACATTGTAGAGGATTAATGGGTGTGTGTGAATCAGAAAGAAGTCCAAATGACTTAATTTTTTTCATCTTGTTTAATAGAGTTCTCATTTTGGTTATCTATATATTACACGTTACATTCTTTATCTCAGCAACAAAGCAATCTTTGCATTCTAGTCTCTGTAAGCCTTGGCTATTTGTAGGGCACATCATCTAATCCATTCCATCATGATTCTCATCAATAGGATTATATTCATAGTTGCGTTTCTATTTGCAACAAAATATCCTTTACAATATGGTATTGTGAAATTAATTGAGGGTTTCAACAATTTGTGGGGTTTTGAGCATGAAACGACGTCACAAGAGAAATCTAAGATAACTATCTAGCTTGATAGGTAGTTAGGAAATAATTTGATTGTTTTAAGATCCTTATGCTTGCCTTCAGCCCTTTCACATTTTGCAATATTTGATTGATATTGCTAAAAAAATCAATCTCTATAGTGCAACCATTAAAGTACAACTTGACTACACTGCAAGAGTTAGCACTTCATTCTATGCAATCTTTTTTCTGTTACCTCATTTTTCCACCATTTTTATTTTGTATTTTAGAGTTGTGGATATTTCTATCAAATTTTTACTTATCTAAGATGCTTTTCTCTTTTGCTTGATAGTTTTGTTAAATTACATAATAGTTTAGCTGAAGGAAAATTTCTTGTTTTCAGATTTTTCTCCTTACTTGGGTTATGATGGCACCAAGGGCTGATATCATGCATGATTGTAAATTTATTTAACTTTTTATTTTATGCACTTTAAGTATAGTAGTAGGGGAAGGTCATATAGAAGATACTAATATAGATTACTGCTATGTAGCATCTTTTCTCATGTATTAACAATGCATAATTTTAATAAAGCGGGATATAGAAGAGAAGCATGTTTAGTAGTATGTTACCATTATCGCATGACGAAAAAATAATGCCAATATTAGAGTTGATGGGAAGCATCTAGTCATTGAAGATTGATCTACCAAAAACAACTATTTCTTGCATTGTAATCAATTAGTTTTCTTATATCGATCAAATGTTTTTGATGAAGAAAGCAACAAAACAACAACCCAACTATTTCCTATATTGATCAAATGTTTGTAATCAACTATTTCCTATATCGATCAAATGTTTTAAACATAGAACAAATCTCCTATTTTGGCAAAAGGTTTTAAACATGGAACAAATCCCAAATTTCTGACAAAAGGTAGGGACTCTAGCTACATCACAACTCTTGTCAAGTCTAATGAATTTGAAAAATGTGAGGTGAAGATCATTTCCTACTTTAAGATAGTCATGGGATGTATTATGGAAAGATATTATTCATTTAAAATAGTAAAATCATAAGAAAAAAATTATTAAAAATAAATTAAAATAAAAGAGCTTAATATATATTTATGAATAGTCATGGGATGTATTATGAAAAGATATTATTCATTTAAAATAGTAAAATCATAAGAATAAAATTATTAAAAATAAAATAAAATAAAAGAGCTTAATATATATTAATTTCATAAATATTAGATTATAATATTTTTAAATTATTAAGAGCATATATTTTATAAATGTTGATTTACATAGTCTACTAAGATAAGAAAAGAGAAACTATAATTTTAGTCACTCATATTTTTTAAAGTAAATAAGTATTCCTGTATGCAAAGTAAATTTTCAAATATAAAACAATATCAACTATTTAAATTGAGAAATACTTTTTTATTAAGAAATGATATAGAATCTACGGAGTAAACCTTACAAATAATTATTTTATATTATCCTAAAATTTATAAAAAAATATCTTTCTATAATTCAGAGATTTTTTATTAATTTTTCCTTATGTGGCCAAATTATGCTATATTATTTTTTCACCCATGAACATGTATTTTAAAATAAATGTGTTCTCTTATACATAAATGTAAAATATTTATTCAGTTATAAAAGGATTTTGAGGTCTATGCAATGGATCTTAGTAGATATAATTATGTGTATTCATTCTTTGTCATGCATGTTTATTGGGAAAACTCATAATAGATGAATATGTACAATCATAGAGCAGGATTTGGAAAAATTGTATACAATAAGTACTAAAATTGTATACGATAAGTGCTACAGTAACCATATTGTATGTATAGATACTTGTCACTATCTACAAGCTAAAAAAAATGATGTTAGTGATAGAATAAGGCCCTTTAATTGGTTCCATCCATATTTAAATATTTGGGAAGAGGCAAACCTAGTACAAGAAATATAAATGTAACCTATGTTTATAAGTTTTCAAATCATGTAAATAATTCGATTTTATTAAAACATATGTAGGAATTAGTTGGACATATTAAATAATAGTAATATTAGCAATATAGAAAATGTATATACCAATAATTTGGCTTCAAGGGAACAAGCACATAATTTTCTTTGTAAGAGAGGATTCCTAATGGAGATACACATCTAGCTGTGTGAGGTATTAAACATTTTGATGAAAATAATTATGTGAGGAAGCTCATATCGTAAGTATTTTTTTATGTTTTAACTACACATTGAATGCAACACCTTTTCAATATCAAAGAAAAAACATATAAAAAAATTTGTTTTTACAAGGAAAAGAGAAAAAAAAACCATAAAGCTTCTAATAAATTAGTTGTGCATGATGGCATTAAGCAGAAAAATTTATAGATATTTTTTGTGTTTCTTTCTTGTGTTATGACCTTTTGAAACAATTAGTGAGGAAGAAAAATAAACATTATTTATTTTGATTTGGATAATTAAAGAATCATTGTCTTTTGATCTTGAAGGAGTGTGTCTATACTTTTCTCTTGTAAGCTTGCATTATTTTTTTTAAAGGAAAAACTACTTATTTACTTTTTATTTTCAGGAAGCATATCTAGGACATTGACCATCTAAGACAATAATCGTAAATACTTAGTGTGTAGGGGAAAAAGGGAGACTAAGTATGCAAACCCTAATCCGACTCTTATACACACTCATGGAATGCGAAAGAGCCTAGGGAGGTAACGCATGTCGGCTATTCTTATGAGAAAGAGAGAGTCGTAGATTACCTCTTAGGTTTTCTATTCCTTTGCTGTAAATGAGAGAGAGGAATGACGCAAAATGCAACCTAACCTAGAAGGCAAGTAAGCAAGAAAATTCTAATCTGAGAATGCAGATCAAAGAACAAATGATACACTGCTGAAAAGTACAGATCAAAAGGCAAAATCAGAGGTGCACCTATGCCTAAAATCCAAGCATAAATGTCTGGGACCAAGGTGCCACACCATTGTCCTGATTCTGCAATCCTAGAGCTGCAACTGACATGAGGGATCCTGAGATCTGCAAAGTATTGTTATGCCAAGTCTTGCTGATAGAGGGTAGTACCATGGCACCATGCCACTGTCCTGGGTAGGACAAGGATGCCACGCCTCTATCCTTGGGGTTTCTACGAAGATCTGCAACCCAAAATTGTCCCTGTGTGCTCTTTTGGTCCCGAAACTTCCAGTGAAGCTCGGATCCAAACCTATACCTGAAGCTGAAAAGGGTTTGGGGTGGCTATATAGGATTTTGCCTTAGTCAAACCCCCGTGTTGGTGATTTCCATCTCCACGAATAACCGATAATGTACTGAAAATGTGTGTGCAAGAACCTTGTGTGTGCAAGATCCTAAGAATGAAAGTAAACAACCTAGAGCAACCCTAAAGAGTAAACCCTAATTGCTCATAATTGACAAAGTAAATGCTCTAAATCCACAATGCAAAGTGATCTAAAGTATGAATATGAATAAAAATGAAGCTTATGCAAATATATGAAATCAACATGAAACCATACCCAACCCCAAAGGATAGGTACAAGCCAATCGTCAGTCCGTGATGGGTAAGTGCACAAAGTTGTGTCCACTTAGTGTGGAAGTTTTACACTTAGAAAAAAATGGCAAATCTCACGGAGCGCATGAGAAATGAAATGGGGTCTTGTTTCATGTTGGAATCCCGAACCAAAATTTGAAATGGGATCCCATTTAGCTTCGGGATCCAGAGCCTAGATCTAGGAAACGGTATCTTGTTTCAAAAACAAAACGGGATCTCGTTTCCATTTTTTTAATTTTCTTTTTAATTTTTTTTAAAAAATATTTTTAATAAAAATACAAGCTATATATACATGAAATATAAAATTTATATATAAGTCACATTTCTCTTTGTCTTTTTTTCCCTTTCTATCTCACTTTGTCCCCTCTCTCCCAGAATCTAAAACTATGTCTCTACCTCTCTCTCACGTCCTTAACTCTTAACTCTTTATCTTCGCTATCTCTATACACCTCCCGTTACTCCCTACCTACCTATATTTCTCTAAATATACATCTCTACCTCTCTCTTAATGTACCATCTCTCTCTCCCAACCAACTTATCTTTCTCTACATATGTCATAATAGGTCCTACTAAGGGGTCTTATGTCATAATCGGTCCTAGTAAGAGGTATAATGTCTTAATAGATCCTTTAAAGGGGTCTTATGACATAATATGACTTATTATGTCATAATAGGTCGTATTATGTCACAATGGGACCTATTATGACATAATAGGTCACATTATGACACTATAGATCCTATTATGTCACAATAGGTCCTATTATGACATAATATCCCTTAACAAGTCCTAGTAAGGGGTATCAAGTCATAATAGGTCTTCTTAAGGGGTTTTATGACATAATATGACCTATGATGTCATAATAGGACCTATGATGACATAATAGGACCTATTACATCATCATAGATCTTATTATGTCATTATTAGTCCTATTATGACATAATACCCTTTAACAAGTCCTACTAAGGGGTACAATGTCATAATAGGTCCTCTTAAGGGGTCTTATGACATTATAGGACCTATTATGTCATAATAGGTCCTACTAAGGGGTACACTATCATAATAGGTCCTCTTAAGGGGTCTTATGACATTATAGGACCTATTATGTCATAATAGGTCCTATTATGTGATAATCAATCTTATTATGTCATAATAGATCCTACTAAGGGGAATTATGTCATAATAGGACCTATTATGACGCAATAGGACCTATTGTGTCACAATAGGACCTATTATGACACATTAGGACCTATTATGTCACAATGGGACTTATTATGACATAATAGGTTGTATTATGACATTATAAGTCCTATTACGTCGCAATTTATAAGATCTTCTAAAATCTAGAATCTGTATTATAACTCCTAGAGATTTGAAACCCCTCTCAAACATCCTGCCAATATATAGATGAAATATAACTTAAAGTATAAGAAAGGAAAAAGACAAAGGGAAATGTGACTTAAAATTAAATGTTATATTTCATGTATATATAGTTTTCTTTTTTTTAAAAAATCAAATTTAAAAAAAAAAATGTATATATAGTTTATTTAAAAAATTAATTAAAAAAAAAAAAAAAAAAAAAAAAAAAGGAAACGGGATCCCATTTTTAAAAATTTCAAACTTTGGCTTGGTTGTAGCTTTAGTTTTGGCTTGGGAAATGGCTTGGAGAGCTGACCCTTTGGCTTGGACTTGGTTTGACTTGCATCTTGAAGGCCAAATCAATCTTCATATAAAATAATGACTTCAAAAATATATTTGAACACCGGATTTTCAGAATTTTTTTAAACAATGAAAACCCATTATAGTAGAGACTATCTAAATTCAATTTTTTTTTTAAATTGATCAATATTTTTATTTTTAAAATAATTACTAATGAAAGAGGTCTATAAACTTGAAATAACATGGTTTTTTAGTTTTTTAATAACTTTTTTGTCTGTAATTTAAAAAAATAAAATTATATGGCATCAAAATAGAGAGAATTCTATATAATTTAAAAAAAAAAACAAAAAAATGTTAAGTTTAGGTCAAATTATGCTTGCCATACACAAGAATTTTTCAAAACAATGATTATGCCCAATAAAAAATTAACAAAAAAAAAAAATGCAGAAAAAAATTACAAAAAAATATTCTCATCAAAGGTAAGTGAGTTATAGATCTTTTCCCAAAAGGATTTATAAAAATAATTTCATTTAGGTCAAATTATGCTTGCCGTACACGGGCATGGTATGATCCTAAAATAAATTACATTTTTAAGATCTGGGTATTAAAATAAATTACATATTTGGAAAGTAGGCTTCGAGCACTACATTTTCTATTATGAAATTTTTTCAAGATTCATTCTTTAAGTGCCTCAAATATTTAGGTCAAATGAGACCAAAAAAAAAGGGAAAAAATTCCACTTTTTGGCCAAAAAATGGACACAACTTCTTGCACTTACCCTGATCTCCTATTGTTCTTCTACATCTTCAAAAGTCCCCAGTTGATAAAATGATGCTTGATGAATGTTTGATGGATGAATGTTGAATGTTGTTGAAGACTCTAAAGATCTACTCTTTCACTGCAAAGAAGGCTCTAATACTCCAAAAACCTGCCCTTAGATTCTTAGGAGAAGACCCCTTCAAATGAAGAAAGAGAGCTCTTAAGTATGAAACCCTAGATCTTAATTCATGTTTAGGCTAACCTAGGATTTGAATTCCCCACTGATATTTTGGGGTTAAGCATTATTATATCATAGGATTGTGCTCCCGAATTTTTGGGGAAAAATCTGCGGACCATGTGCATTCCTGCCACGGTTCGACCAAAATTTCACTAAATTTTTGGGGCCATTAGATATGATGATATTAGAGCGCATCCCAAAGTTACATCTGATTTCGAAATGTTTTGATATGAAAAATTGGGCCTAAATAGTCAAAATAAGACATAATTAGGGTTTATGATTAAATGATTCATTGGAGGAATAAGATGAAATGGGGCACACTTAGGGTAAAGCGCCCAACTTTATAATGTGTAAAGTGATGAGACATGACCTTAGATTTAATTAAATTAATTAATTAAATGCTTAAAGGGGAATGAGAAATGCAAGATGCAAAACACACTAAAGTGGGTGCTAACCTAAGTGTGAAATTGTACCAGCCTAGCAAGGTGTACAATTTATGACACTAAATTTAGCCCCGACTTTAGCGGTCATATGAAACTACATGCATATGCAAGATAAAATACAGAAAATTAAACATCATTTGAAAAAAGGATATATCCACAAGTTGTCAAATGAAGCCCCCAACGGTATCTGCAGTACACAGTTAGGAACCACACCCTACAAAACCACATGTTAGATCACAAAATCACCTAATACTTACTAAGGAAGGTGATGAAATTCGTGGGTAGCTATATGCCCCCTTGTTTTGACTTTCTTATTAGTGAGGTGAAACAGGGTATCATGTTTTCCACAACGAATTGTGATAAAGATTTTGATGAAGAAAGTTCACAACAAGGCTTGATTACTCATCCAAGAACATTATGTAACTAACACGGAGCGAGAGGGAAAAATCAGGATTCTAACGCCGCCGATGGTGCAAGAATCGGAGCTTCCTAGCTCAAGATATGATAGATTGAAGAAAAAGTGTAGAAATTAGGGTTTTAACTTAAAAACATAAAGTCAAAAAGTTCATAACACATAAATATGAAAGTGACACCTTCATTTGTCACTTTCTAACTTTTTTTGCACTATCACTGCAGAGGAGCCCACATACAAGCCATCATGCCTTGGCGCCGACTTGAGCGACCTACGTGGATGGAAATCCTACACCAGTCTATACTCGTCGGCTAATGGCTAGACGAAGTGAGTTGACCTTTCATTGAATACATTTGACTTTTCATGTTTTCATAGTCTTTAGATGTGATGATGTCATCGCCTAGTCCAGGCTGGGGCCCTCCCTTTGGACACCTAGGAGTCCTAGGGCGCCTTGGTCCTCCTATGGTGCCATGGTCCCAAGGGGGCACCCTGGTCCCAAGGGGGCACCATGGTCCCAATAGGACACCCTGGTCCACTCAGGGCACCCTAGTCCTTGTTCAACCGACCAACGATGACACAAGATCAGGCGATGGATGCTAGAACTGATAGAATGACTGCATTGATTAAAAGATTGATCGATTACTGATGATAGATTTCTTTGCATTTTGTAGACACTACCTTACATCCGTGAGCATACTGCCAGTCTCACCTTTCAGAGCCTTCGAGAATAGATCCCAAGACTGGCAACATGAGAGAGGGATTTTCTACACGTAGTGGACTTGTAGGATTTGATGACCATGTCGGCCATCCGATTCCATTCTGTGATGCTGATGGCACTGATGGAGAGGTGGTATACAGACACCTCGATGTTCTCGCTACTTGTGGGGAGATGATGATCACCCTTGAGGATGTATACCACATTCCATGCCTTCCCATTAGAGGAGAGACTGTGAGATATCGATCCGATCGGACAGAGGAGGATTACATGAGAGAGCAAGTATATGTTGTGGGGAGAGTGATACACAACATGATGAGGGGTCGCCTTGTGGTCAGCTGGCTCCTACACCCTATTGGCGAGGTTCCATTAGTGAGGTGACTCATTATTACAACCCTTGCATTAGCTGTGTTCCCTAATGGGCACGCCGCACATATGCATGGAGGACTCATCTACGCCATACGAGCGATGGAGAGACATAGGAGAGTATACTCTTGGGGTTGGAGCATACTTGCACATCTCTATCAGGACCTTGGGGAGTATGTGTTCGGACAAGGATGTAGCTTGATGACATGCATTCTACTACATGTGTGGATGTTTGAGCATATTTCCTATACTAAGCCTGGTGGAGCCCCTTTAGAGATAGTCCCAGAGTAGCCTAGGGTATATGCTTATCCTCTTATCCATGAGTGGCGATTCGATGATCTCCTGTATTGGAGGTTGAGCTTGGCTAGATTGACAGTGGGTGGGATCATATGGAGACCCTACCTCAGGATGTCCATGGGGGTAGGGATACACAGACAGATGTTCAGTATGTAGAGGAACAGTCTACTAGAGGGACGATATAGCCACATAGTCATTCCCTTCTACTTTGATCGAGTTTGGTGGTAGTTTAGGTTCAAGCACTGTGTTTCTACTGACGTGCCTATATACATCCGACACTCATGAGTGATGTCGAGGCTAGGAGCCATTCCTAGGCCCACCAGTGATGAGATCGACATCACAGATTCAAATGGGTCAGATCAGGACATAGTGACATATTATAGAGATGATTCAGGCACTCACCGATGGTACATCACATGGTGGGGGAGAATATACCCTGGAGCCATTTTCCCAGTAGACTTCCTTGGAGGGAATCCTAGATAATGGAGACAGTAAGGCGACAAAGAGGGATCCAATGCATCTGAGGAGGATTCAAATGATCAGGATAAAGACATTGAGGAGTAGGAGGCTGGCGAAGATGGAGACAATCCTAATACCAGAGAGGGAGATCAGGATGGAGACGATGAGGATGATGACGAGGAGGAGGAGGAGGATGACGAGGAGGGTGATAAGGAGTAGGAGGAGGAGGAGGAGGAGGAGGATGTAGTTCCTCATCATTCCAGGGAGGATACCATAGCCCCAGATCCACCAATTCTTCCACTACAGGCAGAGAGGGACCCCATAAGGGGTCCTGATCCTGATCCCCATCGGTCCAAACTGACTATACAAAGAAAATACGGGCACGAAGAGCTTAGCAGTTCCCAGTCTCAAGCAGTCGTTGTCCATGATCCCTACTGGAGAGAGGGAGATCTAGTTAAGGTGCCCTGTTATTGATTAACTTATGTATCTTACCTATTTTAAATTTGATGATATAGAATGTTACTGATGAAAATTTTCTCTATCCTGTAGCTACTGTCCAGGAGTGGCATTCTCTGATTCAGATTGCAGTGACAAACCTTATTGTGACTGTGCACATTTCAAGTTCCTCACAAATAGTGCACAGATCCTAGAGGAATGTAGGATGACATGGGGACCTTTCTTCCCTCTTCAGACGGAGGTGGAGGTCCTACGAGAGAGATTACAATGGACATAATGTGACCTAGCAGCGTCACAGATAGAGGTAGCCACATATCGAGGGATCATGATGGAGAGGGATCGCAGGAGCTCCTCATGGAGTCACTCACGGTCTGTATCATGATACACCCCTATGGGGCCACTCCCATGACCAGATGAGGAGGGGTCATCTAGCCACTATCCTCTAGCTACTAGTCCTAGGAGATGATTTTTATGTAGTTATGTATATATGATGACACTCACAATTATGTTATTTTAATGCTTGAGGGTATATGTATGAATTTACGGTACCAAAAAGGTGCCACACTTCAAAAGAAATGAAAAATTCTCATAAAGCGCATGCCTTATAAGGTGTGCGCCCTATAGTGTGTGCGCCTTATAAGGTGTGCACCTTATACGCATTTAAAACTTTAAAAACCCCTGGTCTGCATTTTGGATGCATTCTGCATTCCCAAACCCGTGTTTTGGCAATTTCGGGTGCCATTTTCTTGTGCTTGCCCTTTGTAAAAGCTTGATATTGGGCACTAAGTTGTCAATCTCTCATCAAAATGCCACCACGCCATTGAAGAGTTCGAAGAGGTATGTATTTTTATTTTCTTATTGTCATTTTTTTATTAATTTGAAGATTAAACTAGGTTTATTGATTTAAATTTATTTTCATTATCAGGAAATGAGATTAGACAAGAAAATGTTGAAAACACTCAATCACCTCCTCATGAAGACCATATTGAAGAAGAAGCACATCAAGAACCTCCTACAATCCCTAGACATCCCATAGGTACACAAGAAAACCTATTAGGTCAAATAGAAAATAGCCAAAAAGAGCTTGAAGGTTTAATCATAAGGCTCCCATTGGAACAAACTCCCATAGGAAAAGCCTTGCCAGTTCTTTGCAATCTATCGTATCTCACATACAATCTGTGAGTGGGCAAATAAATTTTTGGTCCAGTAAGAAGGAAGAACAAAAGCAATTTTATGCTGACAAATTATCATATGCGGCAGTGAAGAAAAAGAAAATTAATAAATTTGACTTCTGTGCTCTTTTTATGGACCCCCGAACGAATCAACCTTTACACTTTGGATGTAGGAGATTCCCTATTCATTGGTGTCATCATGAAGGGATTAAGAACAATTTTTGGCATAGGTGGTGGATGGTATTTGATCAGTCCCCATGCAATAATCATGAGGTACCCCAATACTTTTTGAGGAAACTGTACTGAGTTTGTCCTTAATGAGATCCCAAACTATTTTGATTTTCTAGATTTCCAAGGTAGAGGTGGGGGTTCCTCACATGATAGAGAGGGTGCACAACATGACCCAAATCTCCCACCGAGACCCTTGGCCAAACCTATGGTGGAGCATGTTATTATTCCTTCCATTGTGAAGGAGATTATTGAGGTTGAAACTCTAGACTCGATTAGCTCACTCACTCAGACCCTTATACAGTATGCTAGGCCTCTAGTAGAGGGTGATGCGAGTAATGATATTGATTCTTCTAGGCATCAAGTTCTAGCTCATTTTTGTCAATCTTGTAGTTCTCTTTGCACTTATGATCCTATTAGTTCCAAGAATGCATGTGCACGAGCAGAGTTTGCTACAAAGAACATTGTCATCATAGAATCCTTGCTGAACGAAACATTTGGCATTGATACCTAGTTGAATTTCATTACAAGTTCATTTCAATCTTTTTATTAAATCTGTTGGTGTAAATAATTATTCATCTTGGATATTATTACACCTTACTTAAGTTTACTTAGGAAATGCATTTCATAGTAGTTTGGGTATGAGACACTTGGGCGTTTGTGCCACATTGGGATAGTGTATGTAGGAGAATTTCCACCTTTTATGGACTTATCTTGTTGTTACATTCCACATTCAGTGGGCGATCCACCTCATGTGGAATATTATATTGTTTCTCTTGCCTACCCACACCTATTTCCTACCTACCCTTGTTTCTTATTGAGCCACATGTCATGTTTGTGTGCTCACGTATCCATATAGCCTTGCCTATATAAGCAAGCTCATATTCATTGTATGTAACAATTGATGATCTAGTTGATCAATATTTTCATCTTGATAAAATACAGTTTGTTTTTGTTAGGCCCAATATGGAAAGCTAATGTACTGAGAGGGGAGGGGTGAATCAGTACTTCAAAACATTTCTTTAACAATAACTTTACTGTTATGCATAAACCAAATAGTGCAGTAACATAATATAAAGCTAAAACAAATAGATAACAATCATACATGATTCACTCCATAACACATATATTTTGGTTACGCAGAAACTCTTGGTTAGAGAGAAAAACTGTGGTGGGGATGACACCCACAACTTCACTACTGCAATAATAAAGAGTTCTCGGTTAGAGCTACATGCTTAGCTATTTCTGATAGCTTACCCTTTTAGGAGTAACAAGATCTGTTAGATCTACCTTGCTAAAGGATTTTACAACACTTCATCTAAATGATGCACCTGGTTAGAGGCTTTACAATTTATAGACTTGATTAGAGTCTTTTACCCTATTAGAGGTTTCTCTTACAACTTCAAAATATTACAATAAAATTATTAAAAATATCTGCAACTTTACATCTGGAATGTTATAGCAGATTCTATGTGCTCAGAATAGATTACCTTGCTTGTAGCATACCTTGGTAACCCATATAGTAACTCGGTAAACCCTTCTATTTACTCTATTCTTTGACTGTTCTCTGAAATCCTTCTCGGTGACCTCTGTGTCTCTGTAATAGTCATAACACTTAGTGCTTTCACATGTCTTGCTTCATATATCTCTATATCTTCCTTTCTGTTATGCTACATATATATTTCTGATCTCAATTCATGTTGTATAAATAGATTTCTTATGATGGTGATCTAATTCATTGCTTCGATCTTACAAACACGATTTATCGAATGAATAACCATGTAAAATATTTCATTGGTTAGATGACCTCAAAATCATACACAATCTTTAAGTGCAATTTCCAATGTGATAACGGTTCTATGTGCCTCGATCTTGTAACATGTTTTCATATGCATGTCCAGGTTCAATGAATCTGGTAACACGTTTCACTCGGTGTATAACAACTCGGTGTGTCATCTTTGCTGCTCGGTAGACATGTAATGATACTCAGTAGACAGCTCGGTGTATACTGCGCTATGAGACTACTTTCTACTGTAACGGTTTGGACTGTTCATACTGACTGAATATTTTGGTAGTAATAACCGACTAGAGTATATAGTATAACTTTGACATAAAACTAATGGCAACTTGATAAGTAGTAATAGTTTCTATCATCTATTTTGTTCTCTCTTATTTGTTCTTTCCATTGCCTCTTGATCTTGGCAAAATCTCACATGGTATCAGAGCCGTTAGAGTGTCATTGGTTTGCCAATTGAGAGAAATTTGATACTATTTGGGGTTTGCATTTTGGATCTTTCTATTGTAGTTTATTATTGAAGCTTGATGGGTCAAATCTGAGGTCACCATTAGATTGAGGAGGTCTAAGAAAGTCAATTTTGCCTTTTGTTTCATCCAAATGGGACTTTGGAGGCCAAATCAAGAGACATTTGAAGTTTGAAGCTGCGGCGGAAATTTTTGAGAAACTATAATTTTCCAAGCAATTTTCAAATAGTGATATCTCACTCGTCCAGACTCCTTTTTTCGAGATTTTTTTTTTGAGGGCGTATAATTTCATGATTTGTACAATGGTGCAAGATTTTTCTATTTTTTGGATACGAGTTTTTCAGAAATCATGAAATCTCGATTTTTACAACTTTGGAGGCTTCGTTTGGGCTCATATGGACTCCTTTTCAGGTGCCTTTTTTTGGAAGTACATAATTTTTCATCTACTTTCATAATCAACCATTAGTTTTCAGTGATTTTAAGTAGAAATTGTACTTTCAATATTTGGTCATTTTTGGCCTATTTGGTACTTGTATTTTGCTTGGATCTTAGTTTAGATCACTACCAGCATTTGTTGAAGTCTCTTATATCTCATTTTCAGAAGTTGTAAATTGAAATCAGAAGTCCACTTTGCCTTGTTTTTCAAGTGGCCCATTGTATATGCACTAAGTATAAAGTGTCAAATCACCATTTTTTTTTTGGGGGGGGGCTTTCTTGATTGATTATTTTTGGGGGGTGTCTTGTGTGATTGTGCCTCTCTCTATCTTGTGTTTTTTCATTTTGGTGCTATGGGTTCTCCTAAATTCCCACTTTTAACTCCTCATAATTATGCATCATGGAAGATTAAGGCATGGAGTAAAATAATGGAAAAAGGACTCATTCATTATGTAACTAGAACTATTATATCATCACTCGATCCTAAGGTTGATCCTAATGCTCAACTTGAATGGCTCACTAAAAATGCTATGGCAATTGGAACTCTTAGAAAGTATGTATCAGATGACCTCATTTTTCACATTGATAAGTGTACTAGAATTAAAGAGACTTGGGATATTTTTCAGAAATTGTATGGTTAAGTTGATGAGATTAAGTGCTACAAGCTTGATAGTGAACTCACAACTTTGGATCCCAAGGATTTCGATACAATCCAAGATTATGTCACAAAATCAAATGAGCTAAGAGAAAAGCTAAAAGATTGTGGAATTGAAAAAAGGATGCTCAATTGGTTTATAACTTGTTGGACAAGCTTCCATCAGAGTATGCAACCTTTGTATCTAGCTTTCACACCCATAGGTTAGCTCAAGGTTCCTCATACACTTCTCCCTCATTTGATTCATTCATGGAGATATTGATACTTGAGCAATCTAAGTTGACCACGATGGGGATTCTCAAATCTTCAAAGTCACAAGCTTTGGTGGCTAATAAAGGGAATCAAAGCAATCAAGGAAAATGAAAGAATCAAAAGCAACCTAAGTCAAAACCACAACAAGATGGAGCACAATCTTCCTCTCCACAACAAGGTGATTCACCATTCTCACCTAAGAGGAAATCATATAAGGACAATCTATTTTGTGGATATTGCAAGAAGTCAGGACATGATGAACATCATTGTTACAAGAAGGATATTGATGAGTTGAAGAATCTTCTTGAGAAGAACAAAATCAACCTACCTTCTATAATGTCTACATCGAATTCTTCTTCCAAGCATAAAAGAAAGGACCACTCTTTTGGGAAAGATAAAGGAAAGGGAAAATTTCTTTGTGCTACTACAAGTCATGATACAGGGAGATGGCTTCTAGATTCAGGGGCTTCTCATCATATGGCATCTTCGCAGTCTATGTTTTCTACATTTAAGCCTTGCCACATGCCACATATTTTGATGGGCAATCATACATATATGGATGTGATTGGGAAAGGATCTATTGCCATTGGGGATAACTCCTTCAATGATGTATTGTGTGTACCCCATTTGACAAACAATCTTCTTTCCATCTATCAAATCACACATGGGGTAACTAGGAAAATTGTGGAGTTCACACCTGATTCAATTATCATTAGAGACTTGGAGAGTGGAGCTATCATTGTGACTGGGGTGGTTGATCATGCATCTTGGTTGTACTCTTTTTCACATTTTGGTCCTATTGATGAGGTTGATTCTTCCTATGTTGATGATTCAGATTTTGAGGAGAACTTTGGGCATTTGAACTTGGGGATTCTCACATGTGACTCCATTCTTGAGCCTTGCATTTAATCTCCTTCTATTGATATCACACCACCTATTGCACTTGATGATGCAACTAGTGCGATAGTTTTGCCTTTTTATGATTCAGTGCAGCAAGATATTCCATGTCTTCTAGTTTCAGTTGATTGGGATGCCTACTTGACAAACATTACAAGTTTGTTTGTGGAGTCCTATATCACAGATTTGGGAGACATCATTGATGACATTCATCTTCTCTTTTATGAAGATTATCCTTCTTTGATTGTTGTGAGGGATCACTCTAAACCTCTTGTGCATTCTCTACATCATCAATCTTTAGAGGTTGACATGATTATGGATACTTTTGTCCAGCAGTTGGAGGAGGTCTCTTTATCTTTTGAGGAGACATGTGATTCTTTGGGTATTGTTCTACATTTTTCTCCACTAGATCTTGGAGTGCCTTTTTCAGCAATGTGGCACAATTTACCACCTTTGGAAGGGGTAACTTTCAGCATCGACATGGGGACACTTGAGCAGTTTTTAGAGATTACATTCATCATGAGTATTTTTCCTACATCTTCCCTTCATGATTGGGGAGACTTCATGGATACACCTTTGGTTTTGTTTCTTACTAAGGGGAGGAACATGGTTCGACATTCGTGGAGCAGTTTCTTCATTCATCATCAAGCTTCTATCATTGGTACAGATTCCACATTGAGGGGGTCTTCCTAGTCTCTCTTCTTCTTCTCTCATATGGGGGGGGAATTTTTCCTCACATGGGGTTTTGTCCTTCACACTTCTATGAGAGTTCTTTGTATCTAGTTTTCATCTCTCTTTTGGGGGGAGGGATTTTTCCCATTGGGTTTTTCTCTCTTTCCCCACTTTGTGAGATATTTCATTGCATTGGTTTTCATGCATTTGTACATGGGTACCTAACATGGCCTAGTAGCCGGGACCCATCTTGCATTGCTTAGTTGCATTGTAGACTTTAGTGCATTCCCCTAAGTTGCACTTAAGGGGGGGTGTTGGTGTAAATAATTATTCATCTTGGATATTAATACACCTTACTTAAGTTTACTTAGGAAATGCATTTCATAGTAGTTTGGGTATGAGACATTTGGGTGTTTGTGCCACATTGGGATAGTGTGTGTAGGAGAATTTCCACCTTTTGTGGACTTATCTTATTGTTACATTCCATGTTCAATGGGTGATCCACCTCATGTGGAATATTATATTGTTTCTCCTACCTACCCACACCTATTTCCTACCTACCCTTTTTTCTTATTGAGCCACATGTAATGTTTGTGTGCTCACATATCCATATAACCTTGCCTATATAAGCGGGTTCATATTCATTGTATGTAACAATTGATGATCCAGTTGATCAGTATTTTTATCTTGATAGAATACAATTTATTTCTATCATCTATTTTGTTCTGTCTTATTTGTGCTTTCCATTGCCTCTTGATCTTGGCAAAATCTCACAAAATCTTATATGTAAAATTGAGAATACATCTAAATTAGTAAATTATTATCATAAAAAATTAGGGTCAAAGTGTTCACAATACTAGCAACATTCCTACAACACCCTTTTTCACGACTTCGTCGACTCCACAAGTATACAACGAGTGAAGAAATATAATTATTAGATGTAGATAGTTGAACCTTATGTGAATGATTTTCTAATTACTCATTTTGGATGTCAAATAGTTTTATGCTAGAGCTTCAACATCAACACCTCATAGTGTATTTCATCGACAATCTTTCACCTAGGTAAACAATTTATCTTTAATGTTGTTATTAAATAATATAGATAGTTTTGGCGATTAATCAATATACTTTGTTTAATTTTCAGATGTTGACATTAGAGACTCCTCCTGCTGTCTGCGCGTCAATGGAGCGCAGTGTTACTGCAATAGTAGCAAGTTCAACTGCTTTAACAGAAGTATGAGACATATTTGTAAATTTAGTAAATTTAGCATTACATTTGTTATCTTAATAATATATTGAAAATTTTAACAACACTTGTATTTATTTTAATTTATATTGTGATGCTTACAAGAGGGGCTTGTCACTCCAGATCATGAACGTGCACCTATTGTGGATGAACATCATGATTATTTGTATGCGGTAAGTGACTATTCTATTATATGTCATTCTAAAATTCAATTTTTGTAAATGCTAACATCATTCTTTTCATTGTATCAGGTGGAGTTACAAAAAAGTCTGGAGAGGAGGTCGAGTGGACGTACTCAAAAGACACCTGCATCATATACATCTCCATCCCCTTGACAGGCAAAGATATATCATGATCTGTTTCCTTCCCCTAGAGGGAAATGAATAGAATAGGGTCCTATGTTGTATGTCTATATGGCAATTTTGAACATATGTTTTGTATTACGAATATGTGACATTCTATCTCCATATGGCTTTTGGTAAGCTCCTATTTGACTTTAGTGGATGCCATGTTGTATGCCTATATGGAAAATTTGAACATATGTTTTGTATTACGAATATGTGACATTCTATGTCCATATGGCTTTTGGCAAGCCCCTATTTGACTTTATTGGATATCATGTTGTATGCCTTTATAGAAATTTTGAACATATGTTTTGTTTTATGAATACGTGAAATTCTATGTCCATATGGCTTTTGGCAAGCCTATTTGTTTATATTGGATATATTTGATAGTTTTAACGATATACAATCTCATGGATTTGTAGCTTTTTGGTTAATGCAAATTATTTATCATGGTTATCCATAATTGTAGTACAAATGATTAAATGAATAATTGCACAAAGTTTATTGTTACTTAAGCTTTGAACCTAAATATTTGTTTGTAATCCAAGACACAAGCTTATGGAGATCAACACAAATTCAATAGTTAGAGTTGAAATAAGATTATATAAAGGAAATATGGAAAGAACAAAAATTAGGAAATGTAAGACACTATTGTACCAATACCCATTCTAAAAAAATTGCATAGCCCATAAACATATATTCATCTAATGCATGCACTTAGGTGATTTCGCTACTAGTGTGTTGCCCGCAACGATCGAGCAAGTTGGAGAGAAAAAAGAAGGCATTCCTAGCATAAACCCGACCACCTCAACATGTACGAGCTATCGGTTTGGTGCCGTGATGAGTGGATTGAAAGATGGGGCATTGTTCAACTTTTCATTGAACTCATATGATGCTTTTTGTTGCAATCGAGAAAGTGTCACCATGAGAAACTGGATACGAGTCTACCGAAACCGAGAGAGGATTTTTTAGAGTGCCATAACATGACCCCACAGGATCAGATGGCTCATTCTTATGATTAACGGGCGCTAAGAAACATGATGCCAAATATTGACAACTTTGAGCAACTTAAGCACTTAGGCGATTTCGCTGCCAGGGTATGGCCTGCAACAATTGGGCAAGCTGGAGAGAAAAAAGAAGTCATTCCTAGTGTAAAATCAGCCACCCCGATGCGTACAAGCTAACAGTTCAGTGCCGTGACAAGTGGATTGAAAGATGGAGCATTGTGCAACTTTTCATTGAACTCATCTGACGCTTTTTGTCGCAACCGAGAAAGTGTCGCCACGAGCAACTGGATCCAAGTCTACCAAAACCAAGAGAGGATTTTTTAGAGTGCCATAACACAACCCCACAAGATTAGATGACTTGTTCTTATGATTAATGGGTGCAGAGAAACACAATGCCGAATATTGACAACTTTGAGCAACTTGAGCACTTAGGCGATTTTGCTGCCAGGGTGTGGCCCGCAATGATTGGGCGAGTTGTAGAGAAAAAATAAGGAATTCCTAGTGTAAAATTGGCCACCTTGATGCATACGAGTTGATGGTTCAATGCCGCAATGAGCGGATTGAAAGATGGGGCATTGTGCAACTTTTCATTGAACTCATCTGACGCTTTTTGTCACAATCGAGAAAGTGTTGCCACGAGAAACTGGATCCGAGTCTACCAAAAATGAGAGAGGATTTTTTAGATTACCATAACATGACCTTGTAGGATTAGACAACTCTTTCTAGTGATTAATGGGTGCCGAGAAACACGATGCCGAATATTGACAACTTTGAGCAACTTGAGCACTAAGGTGATTCACTGCCAGAGTGTGGCCTGCAAAGATCGGATGAGTTGGAGAGAAAAAAGAAGGCATTCCTAGAGAAAAATTGGCCACCTCAACGTGTATGAGCTGACAGTTTGGTGCTGTGATGAGCGTATTGAAAGATGGGGCATTGTGCAACTTTTCATTGAACTCATCTGATGCTTTTTGTCGCAACCGAGAAAGTGTCGCCACGAGCAACTGGATTTGAATCTACCGAAACTGAGAGAGGATTTTTTAGAGTGTCATAACATGAACTCGGAGGATCAGATGACTCATTCTTATGTTTAACAGGCGCCAAGAAACACGATGCCAAATATTGACAACTTTGAGCAACTTGAGCACTTAGGCGATTTCGCAGCCAGGGTGTGGCCTGCAACGATCGGGCGAGTTGGAGAGAAAAAAGAAGGCATTCATAGCGTAAAAATGACCACCCCAACATGTATGAGCTGATGATTCGGTGCCGTGACGAGTGGATTGAAAGATGGGGCATTGTGCAACTTTTCATTGAACTCATCTGACGCTTTTTGTCGCAATCGAGAAAGTGTCGCCACGAGCAATTGGATCCAAGTCCACCGAAACCAAGAGAGGCTTTTTTAGAGTTCCATAACATGACCTCGCAAGATCAGATGAATCATTCTTATGATTAACAAGTGTCAAACAATGCGATGTCGAATATTGACAACTTTGAGCAACTTGAGCACTTAGGCAATTTCGTTGCCAGGGTGTGGCCCACAACAATCAGGCGAGTTGGAGAGAAAAAAGAAGGCATTCCTAGCATAAACCTGGCCACCCCGATGTGTATGAGCTAACGGTTTGGTGCCGCGACGAGCAAATTGAAAGATGGGGCATTGTGCAACTTTTCAATGAACTCATCTGACACTTTTTGTCGCAACTGAGAAAGTGTTGCCACAAGCAACTGGATCTAAGTCTACTGAAACTGAGATAGGTTTTTTTAGAGTGCCATAACACAACCCTGCAAGATCAGATGAATCATTCTTATGATTAATGGGCATCGAGAAACGCGATGCCAAATATTGACAACTTTGAGCAACTTGAGCACTTAGGCGATTTCGCTGCCAGGGTGTGGCCCACAACGATTGGGAAAGTTGGAGAGAAAAAAGAAGGCATTCCTAGCATAAACCCAGCCACCCCAACACGTACGAGATGACAGTTCGGTGCTATGACGAGCGGATTGAAAGATGGGGCATTGTGCAACTTTTCATTGAACTCATCTGACGCTTTTTGTCGCAACCGAGAAAGTGTCACCATGAGCAATTGGATCTGAGTCTAATGAAATTGAGAGAGGATTTTTTAGAGTGCCATAACACGACCCCGCAGGATCAGATGAATCATTCTTATGATTAATAGGCGTTGAGAAATGTGATGCTAAATATTGATAACTTTGAGCAACTTGAGCACTTAGGCGATTTCACTGCAAGGGTGTGGCCCACAATGATTGGGCAAGTTGGAGAGAAAAAAGAATGCATTCCTAGCATAAACCTAGCCACCTTGATGCATATGAGTTGACGGTTCGGTGTCGCGACGAGCGGATTGAAAGATGGGGCATTGTGCAACTTTTCATTGAACTCATCTGATGCTTTTTGTCACAACCAAGAAAGTGTCGCCACGAGCAACTAGATCCGAGTCTACTGAAATTGAGAGAGGATTTTTTAGAGTGCTATAACATGACCCTGTAAGATTAGATGAATCATTCTTATGATTAACGGGCACAGAGAAATGCGATGCCGAATATTGACAACTTTGTACAACTTGAGCACTTAGGCGATTTCGCTGCCAGGGTGTGGCCCGCAATGATCAGGTGAGTTGGAGAGAAAAAAGAAGACATTCCTAGCATAAAACTGGCCACCTTGAGGTGTACGAGCTGATGGTTTGGTGCTGCAATGAGCGGATTGAAAGATGGGGCATTGTGCAACTTTTCATTGAACTCATCTGACGCTTTTTGTCGCAACCAAGAAAGTGTCACCACGAGCAATTGGATCCGAGTCTACCAAAACCGAGAGAGGATTTTTTTAGAGTACCATAACATGAACCCGTAGGATCAGATGATCCATTCTTATTATTAATGGGCACTGAGAAACGCGATGCCGAATATTGACAACTTTGAGCAACTTGAGCACTTAGGCAATTTTGCTGCCAAGGTGTGGCCCGCAACAATTGGGTGAGTTGGAGAGGAAAAAGAAGGCATTCCTAGCATAAACCTGGCCACCCTGACACGTACAAGCTAACGGTTTGGTGCCGGGATGAGCGGATTAAAAGATGGGGCATTGTGCAACTTTTCATTGAACTCATCTAACGCTTTTTGTCACAACCGAGAAAGTGTCGCCACGAGCAACTAGATCTGAGTCTATCGAAATCGAGAGAGGATTTTTTAGAGTGCCATAACATGATCCCATATGATTAGAAGAATCATTCTTACATGTCACTAACATCGAGAAAAACCATGCCGAATTTTGATAATTTTTCATACTTTGAGTGATTGACAACAAATGAGCAATTTTTACATCTTTTACCATATTCGTAGGGTGTACTTCATGAAATGATCCCATGTGATCTCTAATGGTCCAAAATGACATTATTTACATAAAATCACACAAAACAAGACAAAAACACAATTTTTTATATTACAATGCCTCGAGTAGTAAAAAATACAAGTCATGTACATATATACAAATAAGATTGATATTACAATTTTTTACATTTACATTTAATTCAATGAACCATGTGGATCTGCTCTACTCTTTATCATGTCTAGTATGGCCTCATGGTCAGACTCATGATCCTTCCATAGGTTCTTGTTTAGTGGTCTACCCCCATATCTGATCAAATGAAAATTTGAAGCTACAACAAGGTTAGAATAATGAAGAATCTTCATATGTGTCTCGAAGTCCTTGAACAACCACAAGTTAGACTTCTTCACTGGGTACCTTCTAAGCCATATACCAGTAACAACTACTAATCCAGTGGGGTACTCAATATTTTCTCCATCTACCACAGGGCCATCCAATTTCTTTTTTGTGTCCACACAATGACACAGGTAATAATTTGTTCCTTCTTCATTGTCTTCAGCTGCAATTACTGCATAAACATGCCCTACAATGATAAAGTGACAAGAATTTAGCAAACAACTAAGGTAAAATATTAAAGTACAAAAAATTGCATGTGGATAATTCACCTGGCTGGACTAAATCTGACACATGGTCAAAGTCAATTGATGTTTCCATCTGTGTGAGTTGTAGTGCACTCAGAGGTTGGTATGTCTCAAGTGGGATTAGAGGCCTCATACACCATTCGTCCACCCACTCCTTTGACTCACACTCATTATAGGCACCATCTCTACATGAAGAACAATAACATGCCATCCACTGCGCATGGATAGTCCATGAACCCGCATTAGAGATTTTGAAAGAGTGTAGCTCACTCAATCTCGTCAATGTACAACAATCTTCTAATTTTGCAATGTTAGTATCATCTACCAACCAAAAAAATTTGTGAATTGAAGACTTACCTTGATTACCTAGACCAATTGTACCATTGCCCCACTGAACAATTGATTTTGCATCTTTCAAGTTTGCATTCCCTTTGTACTTTAACTCTTCTCGTGCTAAATCTCTTTTAATACATGCTCCTGCACCATCATGCTCTCCTTTTCCATGCCCAGCCTCAGAGAAATTCCACATATGTTGAGTAGAAATCAACTTATGCATCCTACTCAACCAATAAAACATCTGAGAGTTCTTAAATTGCGATGCACAATTATCTGATCATATGATATGTTGATGGAAGGATATGCCTCGGCTAGCCAAATCATCGTAGAATATCTAAAAACAACCTTGCACAAACTCTGTAGAGTGTGAGCGATCATCACTAATGTAAAAATTATACTCCCTCAATATCTTCCTATCCTCTTCCATACTATCATGTGCACAAATGAATGCTATATGCACAAATATAGCAACTTGTGTGGATTTTTAATATTGTGATTGCACCTCGTTCTGCGGTTGTAGTGTGCAGTTCTCTGCAAAGTCAACTATTGAAATGATTGTATGAAGTGGAAATGTGTCCTTGCATAACTTAAATTGTGAGTCCAACCAATGAGCTCGATGGTTATGCCTTGCATACTCATACACTATATTCTTAAGAAAGATGCCCATAAACTGATACACTAGAATCTTCTCACTAACCAATTCACACCTTTTTGCTTTTTTTCCATCTTTTAGCATGTAGCCCACTCTCTTATATTTTGCAAATTCAACTAATTCATTACCAATTTCTTGTCCAATATCCATATGTTGACAAATTTTTATATGTTGCAATCCACCACAATCAACACATGTGCCATCCAAGCAACACTTATTGTAATATACTTGACCATCTACTCTTTCACATAAGATGCTAGATATGAATTCCCTTGAAGATGTCAGTGGACCATTTATGTTGCATTCCTGCAAAACATTGTTAGCATGCAAATCTATACATATGTGTTGATAAACATCATAATGTTTAGAAAATTCAATATGTACTCTACAACAACAAGTTGTGCATGTGTGATTTATTTTGAAATAAAAAGGCTTTACCATTTCAAAGAATATTTGACTAATTTTAATTTGAGGATACATATGTTGAAAGTTGGAAAAAAATTGTGTTTGAGTCATATCCAAAAAATGTTTCGGATGTGGATCACGGATTTTACTACCAATCCTCCTTCTTACAACATCTCTTTGATTTGGAGAGAACCTTGTGTTATTCTTCCAAAAATCTTCAATTATGGATCTCAAGGCTTCAACATTTCTTTATCTTTCTATGGTAATCTACCGGAAAATGCCCATAACTCATTGTTATATGGATCCTCCACTCTTTGTCACCTTCTCATAGCTCTCATTAGAGTTTGTCTACTTATATTAAATTGTTTACTTGTCTTTCTAAGGAGACGACCTTTCTTAGTTTGAGTGCTTATAATTGTTGATGTAATGACACATTGTGTGGCATTGCTATCTTTTGTGCATGAGTTAGAACCAACAGTATCATATGCATTTATCAGATTCTTCACAATAGATTTGTCACTTGATTCAATCAATGTTCTTAGCCCAAGAATCTTCATTATGGGCCTAAATTTCAGATTTCTCATCATTTCAACAAATAGTTGACATCTTCCTGTCTCATTCAAAGGCTCAAAAAATATTTTCCATATCTGGTTAACATGTCTTTGACAAGTACGCTTCGGAATTTTGTCAACCATTGGTCTCAAAACATTAGCATCAATACCAATCAAATGCTTAGGCTTTCTATGCAAAACTCTAGGAGGTGTTCTCAAACTTTGAGTTACCTCAAGATAGGAATGTCAACAACATTAGGGATAGGTGGCATACCTTCAACTGGAGATGAAAATGATGACATACCTTAAAATTGAGGTGTACAAGATGGTGTAGCTCCAATACTTGATGTCAGTTGTGAAGTACTTGCAACATCAAATGTCATAGAGGGAGTGCATTCAATATGAGATCTTGTAGACACCAACGGTGTCCTATAAGAGATGGTGTGCCTTCAACTTGAGATGTAAGAGATGGGGTGCCTTCAACTTGAATTGTGGTAGACATGCTCTCAACCTCAGGATTCAATTGTCTCATTGCATGAAGGTTTTGCATCTGTTGCCTTTGTGGGGCCAATTTTGTCTCTATCTTAGATTGGATGGATATTTCATGTTCCTCTTCAATTGGCACCTCTTCTTCTATGGTATTCAATTTCATTTGTTCACGAAGTTGCTTCATTCCTTCTCTTTTTTTTGCATTCTTAGCTTCACGCCCTTCCAGTGTTACATTTTTTGGTTGTTTCCTTGGCATGATGATGATTTCTACATGTACATGCACATAAAAGAGAATAAAGTGAATTCATAAAGAGATTTAAAGAGGTGTAAGGGGCAGTCCTAATGGAGCTATGACTATCCTAATTACGTTAGGACATTCCTAATGCATCCATGACTGTTCTAATTATGCATATGTTAAAATGGATATATGAAATTGAAATTATTTCATGTATTCCTTTTTAAAAAATTTTCATAAGATCTTAAAAAGGATGTATGAAATTGCAAATTTTGTTTTAAACCACTAAACAAATAATTTTCTTATGCAACTTCCTTCAAGTGCATTGTTAAATCTAATGTAAATCTGAAAGGATTATAATCAATTTTGACTCACACTTTTATTCTAACATTTAAACAAAATAACACTTAATAAGTATTTGAATTCTAAAAACAAGAAAATATTACCTTAATTATTCAAATTTGATAAAAAAAAACTATGTTCTTCCTCTTTGACGTTGCCAAATGAAAAAAAAGGTGGTGGAGAGCTAATGGAATGTATAAAACAACCTTGCATAAAATGTCAACACCATGCAAAAAGCATTTTTTTGTCTAATCATGCACAAAAAGAAGACAAAATGAGAGAATTTGGGCTTGGATCATGGGTCAAGGGTCCCATATAACCGTTTTTTAGTGCAGCTCATTTGGCTAGCGCCAAATGACTTCCATTGAAATTTTTCAACCTTTGATAAATTTCTACTCTAAACCCTATAATCTATACTCTACACCCTATAGTTTGATAGCCACAACTATAAAAATTAAACCATTTCAAACCTATAACAAATACCCTAGATCATATGGCCAAATATGCTAAATCCTCGACCCTATACAATAACCATAGACCCTATAACCCAATATGCTAAACCATATGAGGTCGTTATGGGTCGTATGGTGTCCTAAGGGGTCATATGGTGTCCTATGACCCCTTAGGACACCATATGACCCCTTAGGACACCATATGACCCCTTAGGATGCAATATGGTGTCGTTATGGGTCATATGGTGTCCTAAGGGGTCATATTGTGTCCTATGACCCCTTAGGACACCATATGACCACTTAGGACACAATATGGTGTCCTAAGGGGTCATATGGTGTCCTATGGGGCCATAGGACACCATATGACCCCTTAGGACACCATATGACCCCTTAAGATACCATATGACCCATAACGACACTATATGGTGTTCTAAGGGGTCACATGGTGTCGTAAGGGGTCATATGGTGTCCTATGACCCCTTAGGACACAATATGGTGTCATTATAGGTCGTATGGTGTCCTAAGGGGTCATATGGTGTCCTATGACCCCTTATGATACCATATGACCCCTTAGGACATAATATGGTGTCGTTATGGGTCGTATGGTGTCTTAAGAGGTCATATGGTGTTCTATGACCCCTTAGGACACCATATGACCCCTTAGGACATAATATGGTGTCGTTATGGGTCGTATGGTGTCCTAAGGGAACATATGGTGTCCTATGACACCTTAGGACACCATATGACCCCTTAGGACACCATATGACCCATAACGACACTATATGGTGTTCTAAGGGGTCACATGATGTCGTAAGGGGTCATATGGTGTCCTATGACCCCATAGGACACCATATAACCCCTTAGGACACAATATGGTTTCGTTATGGGTCATATGGTGTTCTAAGGGGTCATATGGTGTCCTATGGGGCCATATGACACCATATGACCCCTTAGGTGTCATTAGGGATCATATTGTGTCTTAATGGGTCATATGGTGTGTTATGACCTCTTAAGACACCATATAACCCCTTAGGACACCATACGACCCATAATGACACCATGTGGTGTCCTAAGGGGTCATAGAACACCATATGACCCCTTAGGACACAATGTGAACCCTCACAACACGTAAGGGGTTATATGGTATACTAAGGGGTCATAGGACACTATATGACTCGTTAGGACACTATATGACCCCTTAGGACACCATATGACCCATAATGACACTATATGGTGTTCTAAGGGGTCACATGGTGTTGTAAGGGGTCATATGGTGTCCTATGACCCCTTAGGACACCATATGACCCCTTAGGATACAATATGGTTTTATTATGGGTCGCATGGTGTCCTAAGGGGTCATATGGTGTCTTATGGGGCCATAGGACACCATATGTCCCCTTAGGTGTCGTTAGGGATCATATCATGTCTTAACGGGTCATATGATATGTTATGACCCCTTAAGACACCATATAACCCCTTAGAACACCATATGACCCATAATGACACCATATGGTGTCCTAAGGGGTCATATAGTGTCGTAAGGGATGATAGGACACCATATGACCCCTTAGGACACAATGTGAACCCTAACGACACGTAAGGGGTTATATGGTATCCTAAGGGGTCTTATGACATCATATGACCTGTTAGGACACCATATGATCCATAAAGACACTATATGGTGTTCTAAGGGGTCACATGGTGTCGTAAGGGGTCATATGGTGTCCTATGACCCCTTAGGACACCATGTGACCCCTTAGAACACAATATGCTTTCGTTATGGGTCGTATGTTGTCCTAAGGGGTCATATGGTGTCCTATGGCACCATAGCACACCATATGACAACTTAGATATTGTTAGGGATCATATTGTGTCTTAATGGGTCATATGGTGTGTTATGACGCCTTAAGAGACCATATGACCCCTTAGGACACCATACGACCCATAATGACACCATTTGGTGTCCTAAGGGGTCATATAGTGTCCTAAGGGGTCATAGGACACCATATGACCCCTTAGGACACAATGTGAATCCTAATGACATGTAAGGGGTTGTATGGTATCCTAAGGGGTCATAGGACACTATATGACCTGTTAGGACACCATATGACACCTTAGGACACCATATGACCCATAACGACACTATATGGTGTTCTAAGGGGTCACATGGTTTTGTAAGGGGTGATATGGTGTCCTATGATCTCTTAGGACACAATATGATTTCGTTATGGGTCATATGGTGTCCTAAGGGGTCATATGGTGTCCTATGGGGCCATAGGACACCATATGAACCTTTAGGTGTCGTTAGGGATCATATTGTGTCTTAACGGGTCATATGGTTTGTTATGACCCCTTTAGACACCATATGACCCCTTAGGAAACCATACGACCCATAATGACACCATATGGTGTCCTAAGGGGTCACATAGTGTCTTAAGGGATCATAGGATACCATATGACCCCTTAGGACACAATGTGAACCCTAATGATACGTAAGGGGTTATATGGTATCCTAAGGGGTCATAGGACACTATATAACCCGTTAGGACACCATATGACCCCTTAGAACACCATATGACCCATAACGACACTATATGGTGTTATAAAGGATCACATGGTGTCGTAAGGGTTCATATGGTGTCCTATGACCCCTTAGGACATAATATGGTGTTGTTATGGGTCATATGGTGTCCTAAGGGGTCATATGGTGTCTTATGGGGCCATAGGACACCATATGACCCCTTAGGTGTCGTTAGGGATCATATTGTGTCTTAATGAGTCATATGGTGTGTTATGACCCCTTAAGACACCATATCACACCTTAGGACACCATACGACCCATAATGACACCATATGGTGTCCTAATGGGTCATATACTGTCCTAAGGGGTCATAGGACACCATATGACCCCTTAGCACACAATGTGAACCCTAATGACATGTAAGGGGTTATATGGTATCCTAAGGGGTCATATGACACTATATGACCTGTTAGGACACCATATGATCCCTTAGGACACCATATGACCCATAACGATACTATATGGTGTTATAAGGGGTCACATGGTGTCGTAAGGGGTCATATGGTGTCCTATGACCCCTTAGGACACCATATGACCCCTTAGGACACAATATGGTTTTGTTATGGGTCGTATGGTGTCCTAAGGGGTCATATGGTGTCCTAAGGGGTCATATGGTGTCCTATGGGGTCATAGGACACCATATGACCCCTTAGGTGTTGTTAGGGATCATATTGTGTCTTAATGGGTCATATGGTGTGTTATGACCCCTTAAGACACCATATAACCCCTTAGGACACCATACAACCCATAATGACACCATATGGTGTCCTAAGGGGTCATATAGTGTCCTAAGGGGTCATAGGACACCATATGACCCCTTAGGACACAATGTGAACCCTAACGACATGCAAGGGGTTATATGGTATCCTAAGGGGTCATAGAACACTATATGACCCGTTAGGACACCATATGACCCCTTAGGACACCATATGACCCATAACGACACTATATGGTGTTCTAAGGGGTCACATGGTGTCGTAAGGGGTCATATGGTGTCCTATGACCCCTTAGGACACCATATGACCCCTTAGGACACAATATGGTGTTGTTATGGGTCGTATGGTGTCCTAAGGGGTCATATGGTGTCCTATGCGGTCATAGGACACCATATGACTCCTTAGGTGTCGTTAGGGATCATATTGTGTCTTAACCGGTCATATGGTGTGTTATGACCTCTTAAGACACCATATAACCCCTTAGGACACCATACGACCCATAATGACACCATGTGGTGTCCTAAGGGGTCATATAGTGTCCTAAGGGATTATCGCACACCATAAGACCATACTGACCCCATTTGTTGTACGAGGGGCTCATATGGTGTCCTAAAGGGTCATAGGACACCATACGAAATATACTGACACCATATGGTGTACTAAGGGGTCATATGGTGTCCTAAGGGGTCATAGGACACCATATAACTCCTTAAGGCACAATATGACTCCTAATGACACCTAAGGGGTCATATGATGTCCTATGACCCATTAAGACACCATATGGTATCGTTATGGGTTGTATGGTGTCCTAAGGGGTCATATAGTGTCCTATGGCCACTTAGGACAAAATATGGTGTCTTTATGGGTCCTATGGTAATCTAAGAGGTCATATGGTGTCCTATGACCCCCTAGGACACGATATGACTCCTTAGGTGTCATTAGGGGTCCTATTGTGTTCTAAGGGGTCATATGGTGTCCTATGACCCCTTGGGACCTTGAGAGAGGAGGGAGTGAGGAAGAAACTGAGGGAAAGGTTTGAGAGAGAGAATTAGATGGGTGTAAAGATGAAGAGGGAGATAGCCCGAGGGATAGGAGAATAAGGGAATTGTGAGAGCTAGAGAGGGGGGGACAAAGAAGAGTATGTATCTATAAGAATGAAGAGCACGAGAAGAGGTAAGGGGAGAGAGGGAATATGAGATCTAGTTCATAGAGATAGATGGAACTACGAGGGAAGGGAGATAAAGAAGGGAGAGGTGAGATGGGGGTTTCTATGTACACATTTGGTGCTCTCCCTATTTGGTGAGCGCCAAATGTGGAATATGGACCACATTTGGCATGCGCCAAATGGAAAAATATATTCTTCACATTTGGCGCATGCCAAATAGGGCGAGCGCCATATTTGGCATGCGCCAAATGGCCCGCTTTGGGAAACACCAAACCTTTAGGTCGGATTTGCCTTGGGCATCCAACCCAAAGGTTTGGATGACCATTTCAGGCTAGAGATGTGTTTTTATCAAAACATTGAAAATTTTAACATATTTTTGGTCGTGCTCTCCATCATGTTTGCACGTGTTTCAATGAAGTTAAAAAATACCGTGGTAAACTTGAGCTACCTCTTAGCTATCCAACAATGTAATTTATTTCAAATTTTGATTTCGTTAAGTCTTTCATCTATAATTTCTTTTGTCAGTGTGTCCATTTTTTGTCAAAAACCAACATGCACTATTTTGGGTATAGATTTTTACACGGTCATCAGATTTTGAAAAAACTTACATTTTTAGAAATTAGACTCCATTCTACACAATTTAATTTTTTTTTTAATTTTTGATTTTTTTTCAATGATTTTAGGGGGAGCACACTCAAATTTCTGTTTTTTAGGATGTGTCCACTTAGAAAATTAGTAAAAAAATCATACACTCATTAAAAACTTAGGTGAAAAATCTGGCATAAACTACAAGGTGCTAGCTAATTTCTCACTGAAGCGATTTTAAAAATTCAAAATAAAAGTTAACATTTTAGGGGGGCCACAACAGATGCTATGTTATGTTTTTTGCATTAAAAAAAGACCACTTTTTGTGGCCCCCCCTTTTGAAGCCATTAATCTCCACCATTTTCAAAAAAAATTAGTAGTTTAGAAAGTAGACTCAAAGTACTCTGACTCTTGTTCTTGTTGCATATTCAAATTTGGAGTGTAACTATCTTCAATTTGTCGTTGAAGTTCAGACTTTGCTGATTTCAGAAAAAAAGTGGTGTCTTAAGACCCCCTTTTGGTACCACAACTTAGTGCACATACCCTTGAGCAATATATGCATTGCTTAGATTAGAAGTAACATATATGGAGTAATAAGCATGTATATCTAATTTAATTTCCATGTGATTGATTTCTCAATGCTTCATGATTAATATTGAAACATATGTGATTTAATTAAACAACTAAGTATTTAATCAAATGCTACTTTTATGATGTAAAAGAAGAATGTATTAAGCATGAGAACTATATGACTAATGTGATTTAATTAACTCTAATTAGACAAAACATGATATAATCCTACTTCACACATAAGAAATTTTATAACATGCTAGCACATATAAACTACAAATCAATTATAATTTACATAAAAGAATCCAAGACAAACAATAAAGTAATGAAACATGCTTGTCAAGAGTGAAGTAATGTAGATCAAATAATATAACATCATTTAATCTTACATACTTTAATGAAGACATGCTAACACATTACCCAATTTTGAAGAAAAAGACATAGAGAGCGAACAAAAAGAAGACTAGAAAGAAGACTAGAGAGAGAGAGAGAGAGAGAGAAACTAGGCATAGTATCTATGAAGGTGCATAGCATTTATGGGTTCCTTGAGAGGCATGCCTTCCACATCTTCTATCTTGTAAGCACCTAATCCATAGACCTCCACAACGATGTATGGTCCAAGCCAATTAGGGCTGAATTTTCCTTTCTCCTTAGGTAATGCATTCACATTGCGTTGATTCTCATAAAGGACTAAGTCCCCTATCGAGAAGGAATGTTGAATAACCTCATCGTTGTAGCTTCATTGCAAAGTTTTATGATATGCTTGAATATGCTCGAGAGCATTTATACATTGTTCATCTCGAGCATCTCAAGTTGTTGAAGTCTTTGATCTCTATAGGACTCATCATCCACTATAACCCTAAGAGAAACTCTCAAAGAAGGAATTTCTAACTCCAAAGGCATAATGGCATCAACACATAAACAAGACTACAAGGAGTACAACCTGTAGCAACACGTACACTTGTGCGATAGGCCCACAAAGCATAAGTTAATTGAGTATGCCAATCCTTACCATGTTTGTTTACAATCTTTCGAAGAATTTGTTCAATTATCCTATTAGAAGTCTCAGCTTGACCATTTGATTGAGGATAATAAGGTGTAGAAAATTTATGTTGAATACGATATTTCATGAGAAACTTCTTCACATCGTTATTTTTAATGACGTTCCATTATTTGAAACTAAGGCGGAAGGTATCCCAAATCGAGAAATGATGTTTTCCAAAATGAATTGACAAATTAACTCAGCAGTAGTGGATCGAAGAGGAATGACTTCCACCCACTTTGTAAAGTAGTCAGTGGTAGTTATAATGAAAGTATGTCCTTGAGATGAAGGAGGAGATATTTTACCAACAATATCCAAACCCCATGTAGAAAAGGGCCAAGATGCTACCTATGATCGAAGTTCTTGGGCAAGGACATGGATCAAATTGCTATGTTGTTGACATTGATGACATCTTTTAACAAACACAAAGGAATCCTTTTCCATGGTTTTCCAATAGTATCCCATTAAGAGAAATCTTTGAACTAAAGATCTACCCCCAAAATGTCCGCCACAAGCACCTGAATGTGCTTCCTCAAGAGCAATAGGAATTTCAACCTTGTTTAAGCATAGAAGAAGAAGACCATTATAACCCCTCCTATAAAGGACATTGGAAAGGATAATGTATCTAGCAGCCAATTTGTGAATCCTAGCCCGAGAATTCTTATTCGCAGAGTCAGGAAAGGTACCATCAATCAAATATCTCACAATATGCGAATACCATTCGTCAGAATATATATTGCAACAATATGCCACATCACTAGGATTATCAACAACAGCCGAGGAAAGTAAGGTTGTGAATAGTGAATTTAAGATATACCAAGGGGTCCTCTATAGACACTAGATAGGCAACAGATGCCATTGCATTAGCTGTTGGCATTATAATAGACAAAGGGAGATTGTTGGCATTTCAATAAGGATATTGAGAAGGTTGTTGATGATTATGAATATAACTGATTAAGGATGATTTACTGTCTTAATATTATTATTTTGTCATTGATGTCAAGAAATTGATTTTCTAATTCAGTATGATGTTGTCATATCTTGAGAAGTATGATTTGATGAGTATAAAGATGTCGGTAAAAGACACAGAAAGAATATGATGAATAAGGGGAGAAATAAGTTATTCAATGGGCAACTATTACTGAGTTAGACAATGATGAGTTCATGATGTTTAGATTGTTTTGATATCCTACATATGTTGTTGATTGTAAGGTTAATACTATACTATGTTACCAAGCAAAGAACCTAGTTGGTAAACCCTAAGGAACCTAGTCGGCAAACCCTAAGGTTATCGCTATCGGTTAATGAAGGCAGAATGTCTATCGAGTGAAGTTTAGTATTTACCAAGTTGCAACCGAGTAATAACAGAATGCATTAAATGATTACATGCGTTATTTAATGAAGGAAGCTGATGAGCTGGCTATGATTAAATGATTGGTATGCCATGAATGAAGTTTGTTAATGAATCTATGGCAAAGGAAAATTGGCATGAAGATCTACAACGTAGATTGAATGGCATTACCCTAGCACAAGTTCCAAGAAATGTATGCAAGTTCCATGGAGGGGTAAAACATTTTTCAGGTTGAAGGATACATTGAACCTGGTCAAGTTTGAATATCTGATGGATATGATTGATCATGGGAAATATGATCAAGAAGATTAAGTGGTTGGCTAATTGTTTATAAATAAGGAATTGTTGATAAACAATGTATGCGGGCAAGTGTATGCACATGGATGCTACATAGTGATTATCGAGCACAGAAGCTTGAAGACCTGTTTGAATAACAAAGTATAGAGCCCAGTAGATGGACAAGATTAGTTCTATGTCTAGATTGTACTGAGCAAATGAGAATCTACTTTAGCATTTTAGATGTGAAGTTGCAGATAGATTTTTATTACTATTATTTTGTGAAGTGATATAAAATCTCTTAACCGAGTGGACTTAACAATCTTATTTGTAAAACCCTCTAGCAAGGTGACATTCTGATTGAGTGTTTGAAATCCTTTAACAAGGTCACCTCTAGCAAGGCGAAGATCCTAACAGATCTGAGGGAAATCCCTTAACCGGGTCACATCTAGCAATGTATTTGTAATCTTTAACAGGATTTGCTTTTAACCGAGCATACTCTAGAAGAGTATATTTCTTAGTGGGTCCAAAATCCCACAGTGGTTTTTCCCTATTTGGGTTTCCACGTTAAATCTGGTGTTATGAGGTTTATGATGTTTATATGCTTTTGAGTTTGCATGTTTAGCAGTTTTGGTTATATTACTGAAGTATATGTTACTGAGGTTGAATCTGATGTTTTTATGGAAGATTAAGTTTGTATGATTCACCCCCCCCTCTCATCTTATTATCTTGGCATCTTTACTTAACATTAAGTATCAGAACTATCAATTGGTATTAGAGCTTTGGACTCCAGAAGAAAAGTTTAAAGGTACTTGAGGCAAAGATCCAAAGATGTATAAGAGGGATGCACCGAAGCTGAACAAGCCAAGTTTCTCTACATGGTAGAAAAGGATGAAGCTTCACCTATTAGGAGTTGGAGAATATGCTGTATATTATCTGGAGAATGATTTCATTACACTGAGCACCTATCCATTGACAATGGAAGAGATAAAGGCAAAGCAAGAACATATCCAAGCAACGATTGAAATAACATCTGCATTGACCGACTTAGAGTTTAATGAGCTAGAAGGCTGCAATGATGCAAAGGCTATGTGGGACAAGCACATATCAGTGTATGGAGGAGACAAACATGTTCAAAGAGAAAAAGTAGACAGTCTAAGAGGACAACTTGAATCTATGAGGATGAATGAAGGTGAGAACATAACCCAGTATAGTACAAGACTAAAGGAGATTGTTAATCAAATCAAAGGAGCAGGTGGAACCATTGAAGAAAAGGATATAACAAGTAAGTTGTTAAAAACCCTTCTACCAGCTTATGCAATCAGAGTCTCTGCAATCAATGAATTAAGGTCTATACCCAATATGCTAGTTTCTTTAGATGCTACTATTGGTAAGCTACATGCATTTGAGTTAAGTAATTTTGATAACAGTGGGTCTTCGGTAAATAAAGTTGAATCTGCATTTAATTCTTTTCATCTTGATGAATCTAATGATTACAATGAAAGAAAGTATAAGTACTTTGAAGGAGATCATAATGGAGCAAGTGAAAGATTTCGTAAGAACATGGAGGAAGTACACAAACTGTATGAGGAAATCAGAAAGCAAGAAGAGTTTGAACCACTATTAGCCAGAAGGTTATCGAGAGGAAAAGGTAAGTATAAAGGAAAACTACCTTTGAAATGTTTCAATTGTGATAAGATAGGACATATGGCTTCTAACTGTCTTGACAAAGAATCTACTGAAAAGAGAGATTACCGAGATGACAGATAGAAAGATAATCATTACAGAGGACACCGAGACTTCAGAAGAAGAGATAGAAAGACATGCTTAATAGCTGATGAGGAATCCAATGATGATAAATCAGATGAAACTGATACAGAGGAAGTAGTTTATGTGGCTATCAAAGATGGATCAGATGAAGAAAGGTATGAAGAAAAAGCCCTAATATCTCACATAAATACTAATGATTCTTGGATCATAGTTATTGAATGCTCACATCACATGACAGGAGATAAACACAAGTTTGTTATGTTAGAAGATTATGATGGAGGTTATGTAGGATTTGGTAATGATGCACCATGTCCGGTGAAAGGTAAAGGATCTATAACACTTCTTGACAATGCAAGATGCAATGATGTTTATTGGGTTGAAGGTTTGAAATATAATTTGTTGAGTGTAGCACAACTAAACAACACAGGTTACCGAATAAAATTTCAGAAAGGAATTGTCAAAGTTCATGACAAGAATGGAAAGTTAGTTGCTACCGGGACACAAACAAAAGGTAATACATTTCATCTTGACTTAACTCAAAACAAATATCTATATGAAAAGATAGATGATACTTGGTTATGGCATAAAAGGTTTTGTCATGTAAATTTTGATAATATGATCAAAATAAGCAAGAAGCACCAAGTAAGAGGTCTATCGAGTTTGGAAAAACCTGAGAATGCTATGTGCCGAGGATGCCAGATGGGTAAAATGACAAGATCAAGCTTTACAAGTAAGTCTTATACTTCAAAGGGAATTTTAGATCTTGTGCACACTGATCTTTGTGGTCCTATGAAAGTTCAAAGTTATTATGGTGATAAATATTTCATATTATTTGTGGATGATTACTCAAGGATGATGTCAGTAATGTTTTTAAAAGAAAAATCAAAAGCTTTTCAAATGTTTAAATGGTACAAGGAAAGAGTTGAAAATGAAACAAGAAGACAACTGAAATGTCTTGAATCAGATAGAGGAGGAGAGTTCACATCTGATGAGTTCAACTTATTCTGCAATGATCATGGTAATAAAAGACAAGTCTCTGCACTGAGAACTCCACAGCAAAATGGAATGGCTGAGAGAAGAAACAGATCTATTGTGGATTGTGCCAGAACCCTAATGATTGAAAAGAAAGTGCCACAAACATTTTGGAGAGAAGCAATAAGCACAACAGTTTACACCCTGAACCGAGTACAACTGAAGAAAGGAACTTTGAAGACACCATATGAAATCTTGTATGACAAGAAACCTAATGTAAGTTATTTCAAAATCTTTGGAAGTAGATGCTATGTACACAAAGATGATAGAAATGGCAAGTTTGATCAGAAAAGTGAAGAAGGAACATTTCTAGGTTATTCTTCTAGAAGTAAAGCATTTAAATGTCTGATCAAATCATCTAACAAAATAGTAGAAAGTGCAAATGTGAAAATTGATGAATTTGCAGAAAGAAATGATGAAGGAAACTCCAAAGAACCAGAAGATTATGATGAATTTGTCTATGTTCAACCGACAAGTCTTATCGAGAGAACTATTGAAGAAAATGAAGAGAATATCCAGTTACCGAGTGATGAAGAAGATCATATAGAGCCTACCGAGCCTGTATTAGCCAAGTATGTCAGAAGACATCATGCATCAAGTCAGATTATAGGAGATAAAGATGATCCAGTGATGACAAGGAACAAACTGAGATAGAACACATGTCTGATATCTGAATTTGAACCGAGAATAGTGAAAGAGGCATTTAATAGTGAAGATTGGATAAATGCTATGACAGAAGAGATTGATCAAATCAAGAAGAATGACACATGGACACTAACCCCAAGACCAAAGGACAAAAATGTAATCGGTACAAAGTGGATTTTCAGAAACATGCTGAACAAAAAAGGTGAGGTCATTCAAAATAAAGCAAGACTAGTTTGCAAAGGTTATGCTCAAGAAGAAGGAATTGATTATGGCAAAACTTTTGCACCTGTGGCTAAATTTGAAGGAGTAAGAACATTGTTGGCATATGCTGCTTACAAGAATTTCAAGGTATATCAAATGGATGTCAAATTTGCATTTCTGAATGGTATATTAGAAGAAGAAGTTTTTATTGAACAACCTGAAGGATTTGTTGAAGACAAGAGTAAAGATCGGGTATGTAAATTGAACAAAGCTTTATGTGGTTTGAAACAAGCACCTAGAGCATGGTATGAGAGATTGCACTCTTATTTGATTAAGATTGGTTTTATAAGGACAAGTGAGAACAACAAAATGTACATGAAGAATGATGAAAATGGAATACTGATCCCAGCCATATTTGTTGATGATATTATATTTTGTGGAAATGACTCTTTATGCAAGAACTTTGGAAATCAAATGAGAAAAGAATTTGAGATGTAATTAATTGGTGAGATAAAGTATTTTATAGGTTTACAGATACTGCAAATGAAAAATGAGATTTTCATTACTCAATCCAAGTACATAAAGGAAATCTTGAAGAAATTTGGAATGGAGGATTCAAAACCAGTAAGTACTCCTATGACTACCAACTGTAAATTATCAAAGAATGATGAATCTGCATCTATTGATGAGACACTTTACCGATCCATGATTGGAAAGCTACAATATGTTGTTCACAACAGACCAGACATAGCACATGCAGTAGGTATAGTTGCAAGATTCTCTGCAGATCCCAAGGAAACACACATGACAGCAATCAAAAGAATTTTTAGATACTTAAAAGGCACTGAGGATTATAGCTTAGTATATCAGAAAGGAAATGATTTGATTTAAAAGTTTATACTGATGCTGATTGGGCAGGCAACATTGATGACAGAAAAAACACAATTGGAGGAGCTTTCTTTTTAGGAGAAAGACTAGTGAGTTGGCTTAGCAAGAAACAAGGATGTGTTTCACAATCAACAACAGAAGCTGAATATGTTGCTGCAACATTGATTTGTACGAATATAGCATGGATCAAACAACTGTTGGAAGGTATAAATGCAAAAGTTACCGAGCCAGTAACTATATTCTGTGACAATACTAGTGCCATTAACATTTCAAAGAATCCTGTTATGCACTCTAAGACAAAGCACATCTCTATCAAATATCATTATCTTAGAGAAGAAGCTCAAGAGAAGAAAGTGGTGTTGGAATATGTTAGCACAAAGGAACACATAGCAGATATCTTCACCAAGCCACTACCAAGGGACACTTTTGAGTATCTCAGAAGTAAGTTAGGGGTCCTACCCCTATCTTCTATTCACTGACCGAGTTCGGTGAAAGCATCAATTCAATGACTCTACAAAATATCTTTTAGGAGTTGATGCTGATTTACACACTTTAGGAGGTTTTCTAAAGGTGTGCAGGAAACAATACAGGGAACAGGAATAGAAGACATAAATGCTCTGACCGAGACTAAGTTGATACATATCTACAGGAATTCACTTCATACAGGAAGAAATTATGTTTTAGTTCTTTACTTTTGGGCATTGTTGTCAAAGGGGGAGAAGGTTGAAGAAGACTGAAGAAAAGAGAAGACTGGAGAAAAGAGGAGAAGTCTAATGTATGGGGGAGAAGTCTGATGACAGGAAGAGAGCATTTTAGCATTTCATAATCTCACAACAATCTGAATCATTTAAGGTCAAATCAATTGGTTTTGCCATCAATGCCAAAGGGGGAGATTGTTGGCATTATAACAGATAAAGGGAGATTGTTGGCATTTCAATAAGGATATTGAGAAGGTTGTTGATGATTATGGATATAACTGATTAAGGATGATTTACTGTCTTAATATTATTATTTTGTCATTGATGTCAAGAAATTGATTTTCTAATTCAGTATGATGTTGCCATATCTTGAGAAGTATGATTTGATGAGTATAAAGATGTCGGTAAAAGACACATAAAGAATATGATGAATAAGGGGAGAAATAAGTTATTCAATGGGCAACTATTACCGAGTTAGACAATGATGAGATCATGATGTTTAGATTGTTTTGATAATTTACATATGTTGCTGATTGTAAGGTTAATACTATACTATGTTATCGAGCAAAGAACCTAGTCGGTAAACCCTAAGGTTATCGCTTTCAGTTAATGAAGGCAGGATGTCTACCGAGTGAAGTTTAGTATTTACCAAGTTGCAACCGAGTAATAACATAATGTATTAAATGATTACATGCGTTATTTAATGAAGGAAGCTGATGAGCTGGCTATGATTAAACGATTGGTATGCCATGAATGAATTTTGTTAATGAATCTATGGCAAAGGAAAATCGACACGAAGATCTACAACGCGGATTGAACTGCATTACCCTAGCACAAGTTCCAAGAAATGTATGCAAGTTCCAAGGTGGGGTAAAACATTTTTCAGATCGAAGGATACATTGAATTTGGTCAAGTTTGAAGATTTGATGGATATGATTGATTATGGGAAATATGATCAAGAAGATTAAGCGGTTGGCTAATTGTTTATAAATAAGGAATTATTGATAAACAATGTATGCAGGAAAGTGTATGCACAGGGATGCTACATAGAGATTACCGACCATAGAAGCTTGAAGACCTATTTGAATAATAGAGTATAGAGCCCAACAGATGGACAAGATTAGTTCTATGTCTAGATTGTACTGAGCAAATAAGAATCTGCTTTAGCATTTTAGATGTGAAGTTGCAGATAGATATTTATTACTGTTATTTTTTGAAGTGACAGAAAATCTCTTAACCGAGTGGACTTAACAGGCTTATCTGTAAAACCCTCTAGCAAGGTGACATTTTGATTGAGTGTTTGAAATCCTTTAACAAGGTCGCCTCTAACAAGGTGAAGATCCTAACAGATTTGAGGGAAATCCCTTAACCGGGTCACATCTAGTAATGTGTTTGTAATCTTTAACAGGATTTTCTTTTAACCGAGCATACTCTAGAAGAGTATATTTCTTAGTGGGTCTGAAATCCCACAATGGTTTTTCCCTATTTGGGTTTCCACGTTAAATATGGTGTTATGAGGTTTATGATGTTTATATGCTTTTGAGTTTGCATGTTTAGTAGTTTTGGTTATATTACTGAAGTATATGTTACCGAGGTTGAATCTGATGTTTTTATGGAAGATTAAGTTTGTATGATTCACCCCCCCCTCTCATCTTATTAGCTTGGCATCTATACTTAACATTAAGTATCAGAACTATCATTAGCATGTTGATTATCTTTCTGAGGAACATGCTCCATGGTATGAGAATCAAATTTTTACAACAAGGATAAAGCTAGATCTTTATATTGTGATAATTTGTCTTGCTTAGCTTGATAAACTCCTATCACTTATATTTTGATTAGTTGAGAATCTCCATAAATATGTAAATGTTTCATGTTCAAGGCCAAGGCTGCTTTAATTCCAGATATAAGAGCTTCATATTCAGCAATGTTGTTGGTACATAAGAAATTGAGACGATATGATAAAGGAATAGGCTTCTTTTTAGGAGAGATTAAGACAACCCCTGCCCTTGATCCTATACGACACTTAGAGCCATCAAAGTATAGTTCCAAAGTCTCATCAACCTCAATGGAAAAAATGTATTCATCAGGAAAAGACTCTGGATTAGGTAGGGAGAAGGGTGAGGGAGCATCAAGTAAGTGATCAGTCAACGCTTGACCTTTTATTACCTTTTGTGAGATAAAATTAAGGTCAAACTCGATCAACATCATAACCCACTTAGCTAAGTGTCCGAAAATGTCAATTTTGGAGAAAAGATGTTTACGAGGATCAAATGTAATGAAAACGTGTATCTCAACATTCAAGAGATAATGCCTCCACTTTTGAGTTGCAAAGACTAAAGCAAGGCACTATCTTTCTATAGCAGATTATTAGACTTCATAATCGAGTAGAGTGTGGTTTATGTAGTAAACCGTGCATTCTCTACCATCCTTATCACATTGTGCCAATAAGGCTACAAGAGCTTGAGGGGAAGCAATAGTGTAAGAGGAAAAGGCTTAGTAGGATCAGCAAGTTGAAGAATGGGAGGATTGGCCAAATAGGTCTTTAGGTCTTCGAATGCTTGACGACAATGCTCATTCCATTGGAAAGTGATATTATTTTGAAGTAATTATGTGAAGGGAAAGGTACAATCCACAAGTTGAGAGACGAACCTACGAATAGCTTATAGCTTTCCTTGCAAACTTTTTAGTTGAGAAACATTCTTAGGAGGTGGCATGTTAACAATATCATCTATCTTCTTTGTATCCACCTCAACACCATGATGTGAAACTATGAACCCTAATAGTTTTCCACTATCCACACCAAAAACACATTTTTGGGGATTCAAATGCATGTTATACTTACAAATTCTCTTAAAGATTTGACAAAGGATCTTAACATGATCTGTACAAAGAATAGATTTGGCTAAGATATCATCAACGTAATCCTCTAGGGTTTTATGCATATAGTCATGGAAGATGAGAGTCATAGCACACTGATAAGTTGCGCTTGCATTTTTCAATTCAAAAGGCATCACAATTCAACAAAACGTACCCCAATTAGTGGTGAAAGTAGTTTTATATTGATCTTAGGGATTGATGAAGATTTGATTATATCCTGAGAAATAAAGGATAATAAAGCATGCCCTGCTACCGAATCCACTATGATATCAATATTTGGGAGAGGAAAGTCATCCTTTAAAGAGGCCTTGTTTAAATCTCAAAAATCTGTACACATCCTAATCTTGTTTTCAGCTTTAGACACAACCACAATGTTTGAAATCCATGGGGAATAATCGATAGAACGGATGAATCCAGCTTCCAACAATTTTTCAATCTCAACCTTAACAAGTAATGCCACTTTAGGGTGAATCTTTTGAATCTTTTTCTTAAACAGGTTTAGCATTAGGAATTAGGACAATGTTATGAGTGACAATCTTAGGATCTATGCCAGGCATGTTAGAATATACCCAAGCAAATCTCAGGGAATTCATGAACAACTCAACATATTGTTTTTTCTCTTCTTCATCAAGAGATATCCCTATCATGATGATCTTATCTTCAACACAAGGATTCATCTTGATATCAAGGGTGTCATTTATTAGGAGATTGCTTTGTTAAGGAGAATCTTTCAATTGAGGAAATTCTTTAACTATCTCATCGTTATTTCTTTCTTTCCCAAAGTAAGCTTCTGCATTTAAACAATAGGGAAAACTGCGGTTATGGTGATAACAAGGAAGGTTGTCATAATTTCCCAAGAATCCAACTAAGGAATCATTGGTAGAAAAAACATCCAAAGTACAAATACAAAAAGGGTCACAGTCAATATATTCTGAATATTTTAGTGAGATAGAATCATAAATGACATTAACAGTAATAGATGGTTTCTTAGAGGCTTTAGTATGCTTGAAAGGATCATGACCAAGCCCAAATTTCATATCATGAAAGTTGTTTTCCAAGGGAACCTTAATCCCTTGTTCTTGAGGACCACATCCATTTCCATTATATCCACACCTAGCTAAGATGTGAAAACCAGGACCATAAAGGTTTGTCGTTTTCGAAGAAGAAGGAGGATTTTAAAAAAGTGAAGGATCAAAATCCTCTAGACCAAAAACTAAGGGAGATGAAATCTAAGAAGCCACCACAAAGTTATTACTCAATGGCCCAGAAAAAGTAGATTACTTTTTAGGTTCTTCTTCTTTCTTCTTTTCGACCTTAGGTTCTCTAGAGGGAATTCTGTATTCCCCTATGAAATTAGGATTGAAATCAAGGGACCCCCAATCATCTTATACAAGAATATAAATAGGAGAGAAAGTATTCTCAATCATAGAGTCAGGTTGAGAAGACTCTTCCTCAGGAACCTTAGGTCCACTTGAGGAAGTATTGGGGATTGGTCCAGATATAGGAGACAGGTTTGATGAACTGGTCACACTAATCAGAGTAGAATATTTTGAGGAGTTTTCTAAGAAAGTTGGGGAAGAATTGATTGAAGAGGATTTAGAACTTGATGTTTGTAAACAAGATTGAAATCTTGTGTCACCTAACAAGGTGTATGTTGTATTTTTGTGAATGAATTTGATTTTCCTATGCAATGTAGAGGGAACAAATTGCATGCTATGAATCCAAGGTCTCCCTAGCAACAAGTTGTATGTCAAATCTCCAGACATGACATGGATAGGTGTAGGTAAAGTAACAAGACCTACCTTAACAGGCAAGGTGATGATACCTAATGAAGATTTAGCAACATTATCAAAGCCACAGATAGTGAGAAAATTAGGCTTAATAAGAAATGTATCAACATTGATCTTCTAAAATAGGTTAATGCTACAAAGATTAAGGCCAGTTTCATTGTCCAATAGTGTTCGTATTATCACACTATCATTTATGATAACCACAATCATTAAGGGATCATACTGTTGTTGAATTTCACTAGAAGGCATCTCATCTTGTGTAAACACAATCTGAGCCTTAGGTAAGTAATAGAGTGAATGAAGGAAGCCATATTATTGGATGTCACTATAGGTGGGGCATTCAATGTTTTCAAGGCATCTTGTAGCATTCCATGATGAGTCGAAGAAGTTTGAAGAAAATCCCTAAGGGATATCTTGGCAGGAGTAGCTTTAAGTTGTTCGACAAGATTCATATTCCTTACCAAGGGTTTGTGAAATGCGAGGTACTTGAGGCAAAATGAGTTGAGAATCAAGTAGAGGAGTTGAAACAACCAGAGGAGGGTTAGGTTGCCTATTGTTTTTTGTTTTATAGGTATGGGCAACTGCATTATAACTCTCCTTAGTTAGTTGTCTAGCATAGCTATAAGGACTCTTAGTGGGATTCCTTCCTTGAACTGTAATGATAGGTTTGTTTGGAGTGCTAAACGAATCATGACCATATCCACCTTGAATCATGAAAAGAGGTTGATTAGGAAGAGGTGAAGTTTGAGAAGGACAAGCACCTTGGACAACAAAAAGTGGTTTTCTATGTTTATTCACATTGATCATATTGATTAACCTTTCAGATGCATTATGCTTGTTTAAAGTTTAGGCAAAGACATAAAGTCATCAAGGGTATCATCCAATAAAGCATGATCATAGTTATTGAAAGGATTATCTTTGGATTCAAAAGGAGACATAACATCATAGAGGGAATCATGGGAATCAACTATGTTGCTAGATCTAGTGGTGGAGTTGATAGGAATGTACCCATGAGAGGGATCATTCAACTTATCTTTCTCATCACCACGAAATGATATAGTAATAAGTTTGATTAATTTTTGGCAAAATGAGGGTTTAGAAGGCTTAGGGTTCAAAAAATCATCTAGAGCTTTAGCTAATTCATCCTTACTAAAATCACAATCAATAAAATTGCATATATCATCAAAAGCATGAACTTATTGCAAATAGAAATCTGACATTTTGAAATGAAACTTAAACACAAAATGCAAGGAAAATGAAAGAAACCTATCTCTTCTTTTTTTTAGTTTTGAAGGAAAATGAAATAAAATAGATCTAGATCTAACAATGAAATGCAATGCAAATGAAATTGGATTCACGTCGGGTTCACCAAACATGTGTATGGGAAAAAGTGAGACTAAGTATGGAAACCCTAACCCCACTCTTATACACACTCATGGAATACGAAAGAGCCTAGGGAGGTAACACACGTTGGCTACTTCTTACGAGAAAGAGAGAGTTGTGGATTACCTCTTAGGTTTTCTATTCCTTTTCTGTAAATGAGAGAGAGGAATGATGCAAAATGCAACCTAACCTAGAAAGCAAGTAAGCAAGAAAATCCTAATATGAGAATACAAATCAAAGAAAAATTGATACACTGTTGAAAAGAATAGATCAAAAGGATAAATCCTAGAGGTACAATTGACAAGAGGGATCCCAAGATCTGTAGAGTCCTCTTCTACCAAGTCTTGCTGATAGAGGGCAAGACCATGGCGCCACACCACTATCTTGGGTGGGACCAGGATACCACACCCCCATCCTTGGGGTTTCTTCCAAGATCTACAGAATGCAACCCATAACTGTCCTGATGTGCTCTTCTAGTCCCGAAACTTCTAGTGATGCTTGGATCTGAACCTGTACCTAAAACTAAAAAAGAGGGTTTGGGGTGGCTATATAGGGTTTTGCCTTAGTCAAACCCCCATGTTGGTGATTTCCACCTCCATGAATAGTCGATAATAGACTAAAAATGTGTGTGCAAGAACCTTGTGTGTGTGCAAGATCCTAAGAATGAAAGTAAACAACCTAGAGAAACCCTAAAGAGTAAATCCTAATTGCTCATAACTGATAAAGTAAATGATATAAATCCACAATGCAAAGTGATCTAAATCATTAATATGAATTAAAATGAAGCTTATGGAAAGATTTGGAAACAACATGAAACCATACCCAACCCCAAGGGAGAAGTACAAGCCAATCATCAGTCAATGATCTCCTATTGTTATTCTACATCTTCAAAAGCCCCCAATTGATAAATTGATGCCTGATGAATATTTGATGGATGAATGTTGAATTTTGTTGAAGACTACAAAGATCTACTCTTTCGTTGCAAAGAAGGCTCTAATACTCCAAAAACCTGTCCTTAGATTCTTAGGAGAAGATCCCTTCAAATGAAGAAAGAGATCTCTTAAGTATGAAACCCTAGATCTTAATTTCATGTTTAGGCCGACCTAGGATTTGAATTTCCTGCTGATTTTTTGGGGTTAAGCATTATTATATCATAAGATTGTGCTCCCAAAATTTTAGGGAAAATATCGTGGACCATGTGCATTCTTGCCACGGTCCAACCAACTTTTCACCAAATTTTTGAGGTTGTTAGATATGATGATATTAGAGTGCATCCCAAAGTTACAACTAATTCTGAGATGTTTTGATATGCAAAATCGGGCCTAAACAGTCAAAATAAGACATAATTAGGGTTTATGATTAAATGATTCATTGGAGGAATAAGATGAAAAGGGGCACACTTAGGGTAAAGGACACAAATTTATAATGTGTAAAGTGATGAGACATGACCTTAGATTTAATTAAATTAATTAATTAAATTCTTAAAGGGGAATGAGAAATGCAAGATGCAAAACACACTAAAGCGGGTGCTAACCTAAGTGTGAAATTGTATCACCCTAGCAAGGGTGTACAATTTATGACACTACACTTAGGGCGAATCAAAACACATGCCTCTTAGAAGTTGTATATTTTTCATTTGAGTTATTACCTCATGAAATTTATATCTTGGGAATGTGAACCATAAATGAACTTTACCTTCTTCTCATGATTGTTTGATATTGTTCCACTTTAAAATTCATGAATTAGGCCTCATGTGTCTCAGTGGCATATCAAATATTCCCATAGGAAATCTATAGATCTATCTTAAGACTATCAAACATCTTCTAGTTCGGTGCAAGAGATGCATACCAAATGCTAAGATTAGTAATAATTTATCATATGCTAAGATAAAGCTAACCAAGGTAAAGTCTTTGACCACTTTTTCTAAGGGATTTCATGTGTAAATGACTATCCCTACCTATCTCTTCACATGTAAAGAGTATTAATGAATTAATTTTAACTATGGTCCCACACTAAGAATCAATTCCAACTATTTTTTTTGGTTGACCTTGTTTACTATGGTCTTGCCCAAGTGTTAGATTATAATCTCTCCACTTGAATACAAAGGAGAACCTCATTATTTATAGGCTTAGATTGTATTTTATATTGTACATTATTCTTAGTAAATAATAATTTAAAAACCAAAAATTTAAAATTTGTAAAATCCAAAAAAAAAAATCAATAGATTAATGCCATCTATTACTAGGTCACAAGCTAAAAAATAAAAATGAAACAAAATAGTTAAAATTCATTTTAACTTAGCATATTCAAGGTGAGAGTTTACGATTGCACATTAGAATTGACACATAAGATATGGTAAATCAACCTTAGTTTATGAATCATGACCTTACATGCAAGAAAAAAGATAATGTTAAAAAGAAGAGCCAAGTATTAGAAGACAAGATAAAATTGATGAAAAAATAAAATAAGAGTCTAAGGATGAATCCTTTAGTATGTGATACAAGTTACTTGTGTCCATTTGATATGGGTGGTGGAGCTGAAATTTTATAAAGTAAAGAGTGTGAATATGAAGGTGTGGATGTGTTTGAATGTAAAAATTTTGTAGGTTGTGATGTAAAATATAAAGGATTGTTTCAAAATAATTTTGGTTGTAAGATCATGAAGAAAATGGGTTATGTGAGAAGAGGACTAGAAAAACATGGACAAGGAATTAGAGAGCCCACTAAGTGAGTTGTGAGACCAAAGCATGAATGCTAAGAGAGATGGAAACAATGTTTCAAGTGTTGTGGGTTAAATTAAATCAGATCATAGAATGTCATGTACATAGTGTTCTCATCACCATAGAGAAAGACATAAAAAAGAAAAGTGTTAATTCTTCATCCTTGTTCAATTGATGGGTTGAATAATCATTTTGAAAATTCATATTAGAACAAATAATGGAATGGAAAATAATCTAAGAAACATTATTTGCATAAATATTATGGATGGATTGATGGATCTTATTGGAAAAATATTACAAATATGTTCAAAAGGTTGTAAAAACCAAAATGTTCACATGTCAATAAAGGAAAGGAAAACCTATAAATCTCTCAAGATGGAGAGAAATAAGTTAATGGGTACTTCTAAAAGAAGTTTACCAAGTGTGTCTATATCCATAGAATAATGTCAATATTTCTAAAAAGTCACAAATTATATTTATAAAACTTTGAGATCATCTTGTGAGCCCTTTCAACATCAATGGGGAGTATGTTGACAAATGATGTTTGAGCCTCACCACCATTCAACTCAACTTAATTACTATGCTTTGTTATTAATATTTAGGAAATTTATGTTTTAAATTAATTTGTATATTTATTTATATCTAGTTATAATTTCACGCTCTGTTTGGTATGTTGCTTTAGTGTTCCTTCTCTTTGGAAATTTCAAGCCTTTTTGGGCCTTTTACTATCCTAAGTTATTACCACATACTAATACTGAGACCAAATCCTATGTCCCAAATCTTGATACTCTACCACCACCTTATCTACTCCTTGATTAATAGGACCAAAGTGCATAGTTCCCTAGACTTAGTGTACTAGGGCACCTAATGCTCTAGTCCCTCCAAAAGGAGCCCAAATTCAAACATGTACAAGTGTTGGTTCTCGTCATTTGTTATCAGATCCTAATATTTTCATTTGACTATTAGATGTTAGCTTAAATTCTTAAATACCTTGAAATCCCTATATAAATAAAACTTTTACTATAAGTTGAGATTTCAAGAGAAAGAATTCCAAATTCTTTTAATTCAAGATCAAATCTTCAATGATGATATCATGAGTGATTGTCCTATGATTTATCATATTATTGCATCAACAATTGGAGGAATTATCTAAAGAGAATTCAATCACCACCATATCAATCCTAATTTATCATATTGTTAGTTTATAATTTCAATTATGTTTTATCCTCTGCCCTCCCTAAGGATAAGCTCCCTTTTTAACAATAATAACTATTATCAAGGTGGGAAGGCCAACAAAAGGTTTGACTTAGGCAAGCCCCTATATATCACAACCATGTTTTCCTCCTTTTTGTGTGTGTAGGTTAATATCTAATAGTAGAGAGGGATAAATACATTTAGAGAAAACTAAGATAGATGATCCCACACTTTTAAGGGGTATAAAACCTTATACTGCATGAAATTGTTCCAATTTCTTATACTTTTTGGTTGATTTTTAGGGAGATAGATCTACAAAAAATTTTGATCAATAATATAGAACTTTATGTTGACAAAGACACCATTAGAATAGGGCACCCTACTCACATGTCCTACATATTCTACTTGAAATGTCAGATACAAGCTTCTCACCAGATCTCATTTCTAAATCTAAGTTTCTGTGTTGATTTATAGTTTTTTGTCTTATAGTTTATGTTTATATTTATCACTTTTATATCATTTGATGTAGTTCATATACATATATGGCACGATCTCAAATTCACATCAATAAAAAATGATCATAAACCCCATTCATGTTCACCTCTCCTATTAGGATTGTAGCTAAATCTAGTATATATTCTTCTAATGATATTCAATATATAGACTTGAGATCTTAGTTTATATTCCAAGGCTAAGATCTCATTTCTACATATCATTTTGGTGAGCTTGACATATCTTATGAATGAATTACTTCTAAGTTTTATTTTAAGATTTGATTTATATGCATCTCATAAATTTGTATTTGTAGTTATTTCTAAAATATATAACTTATGAACTTTCATTACATACATTTAGAAAGATAGTTCACCAACATATCATTTTGGTGAACTAACTCTTCTAAATCTTTTCATTATTTTTTATTTGGAAATTTATGTTTGACTTATTTTCACAAAAACATTAGATTTAGATGCAATCATTTCTGAAATCTATTGTTTTAGTACGTGTATTAATTAATTAATTACAATATTGCATATTGTTATTACTTCATTTTTTTCTTATTAAAAGGGTATGCATTATTATTTTGAAAGGAAGTTTGTTTTATTGAATATCTCATTGTGTTTTTAATTAGTTAGTTCTACGATGAGGACATTTAATAGATCTATGGCTTAGCCTCCCTTATATCACTGTATGCATCTCCTAAAATTTCTCATCCACATAAGGATATATTTTGATAACACTAGCAACCAAAACTGTGAGGTAAGGTCTGACCTCGAGAATGGGTAAGCCATACGTCACTCAACAAATGCTCTCCCTTCTAAAGATGAAGAATTGATGAATCATGCTTGTCCCTCTTTTAGTGAATGTGTGCAATCTCTTACTAAGAATCCACTTTTTTCTAGCAATGGGAAAAGGTTGTGTTCTTAGTTTCCTTCTCCTTTTCAAATATGTTATCTTTTATCAAATATCCCTTCTATTTTTGAAGGTTAATATCTTTAGATAAAGATCTCTTCCTCATGCATCCCTTAAAAGGATTCCTTTACACTTGTTGCAAGATATCTCTTTTGCAACTATCTTTTCCTTGGTTATAAGAGTGATGCCTCTTTAGGTTTGAGTTATTTGTATTGTTTCTTAAATAATATCTCCTTGGTGATGAACATGTGTATCCTTGTTTCTATCTTCCTTAAGACAACAACATAGGGCTATGTTAACATCTTAAGGGAAGGCATACAACATGACCTCCTTGTAACATATGTTCAATGCAAATTATTTTCTTGCATGATGCCTTGCTTTGTTATCCTTTTTCAATTAAAGTTTACATATTTTCTTATAAATAGCATCCTTTGTTTGGTTATCCTTATGTCTCAAATGAGGTGAACATTCTTGAAACTAGCCCAAAGTTTTAGATGAGATGTTTCATTCTTGAAACTAGAGATTTTTCTATTACATGTCTTAGACAAGGTGTACATGCTCAAAACTAGACCAAAGTACTAGACAAGTTGTTTCATTCTCTAAACTAGATATTTTCAATTGTATGTCCTATATAAGCCATTGCATGCTCAAAACTAGACCAAAGTCTTAGACAAAATGCTTAACTTCTGAAACTAGACAATGACATATATAGCGAGATATCAATTCATCCTCTTTTTTAACTTCTTTAAGATAGGTTAACTAGCATGATATAGCTTTCTAGACCTTTCAACCCACCTTGCACTACATTTTTGGATGAGTGGAACTAGCATAACACAACTTGCTAGACTATTATGACTCATTTCCTTCCTACATGGATCAAACACATAACACAACTTGTCCTATGAGAATTGATGTCTCTGTGGATCACCTATCATAAAATATATTGGTAGCTCATAGAATCCATGTTCTCTCTTTCTCTCTCTCATCAATCACCTAGCATAACATAGCTTGGTAGCCCATGATGTCCATGTTCTCTCCTTTCTTTTCCCCATGAGATCATAACTTTTCTAGTTGTTGGATCATGGTTCACTACTCAATGCATGCTCTTTCTCTTTCCATGTGACCACTTGTGTTCTTGTAATGACATTCTAAAAATGATATTAGCGGCTGACACATTTCAATTATCAATGTCTCTTCAACTAGTTGGCTAGGATTTTTTTTGTTGTTTTAGTTCTATTCCCTTTGTTGTCTATGTTTTAGGTTTGTTTGTCTTTGTCTTGTTTTATGCTCCTTAGCATGTGATTGTATGAGTTAAGATCATAATATTGGAGGCCAGGTTCCTCAAAATCAGTGATGTCTTATCTCTTTGTGATCTCTCTCTTCCTCATCTTTCTACTTTACTATAATTATCTACATAGGCTCATACTCCCATTAAAGTGGGCACTAAATGTAGCGTCCTAACTTGTAATAAGTATAATTATAGCTCATTTTTGTGCTCCTACTTTATGGTCCAATCTGATGTCACCTTGTCGTATGGCTAAGTGGACACCATTTTGGGACCTTGCCCTCATGTTTTCCACATTGTTTGCCCTATTTTGGGAGGACGAGGGCACTTCGGGCACCCCTGTTTAGATAAGGGCACCTTGGGCACCACAGTCCCCCTTAAACATGCCCCAATTTATAAAGGATCATGCACTCTCCCTTCTTGATGTATTTTGGTCCTTGTGCATCATTGTGAGCATTGAAGGTCGAGATAATTGATAATTTAATTAGGGAACCCTATATAAAGACATCTTATCAATTTTTTTATGACCTAGAGACATTAATCCACAATCCACCCAATCATTCGTTCATACAACAAGCATTCTCAAGCATTTCATCCCACCCTATCCTTCAAGCATCTTGGAGTAAATCACATCAATCCTCATGTAAGCATGTTTATTTAATTACACCATGTTTATGTTGTGTCAAGTCATGTTATTGCATCAACATTTGTGATTGCATTCAAAGAGAATTGCATCATCAACTTCAATCAATCATTGTAGATCTGAGGTAGTTTGATACAACATTTACTTCAATATTTCAATTCAAGGTTAATTCCTAAAGTAGAATTTGACTTAAGGCAATTTTCTATCAACAACCTTATTTATTTCTCTTTATTTGTAGGAAATTATCTCAGGAGATGCAAGTGATAATAGTACATTCGGGTCAAAATTTCGATGGCAAATCGTCGAAATTCTGACGAAATTTTGTCGCACTACCGACAAAAAAAGTTGTCAAAAACTTTGTGTCAAAAGTTCTGACTTTCCTTGTGGTCGTCGCAATTCTGACATCACCTCCAACCTTTCCGACGGCTGCCATGGATGCTCATACCCTGAAAGAATACCGTCACGATCTCAACCTGCCATCGGAATTCCGACACCAAATGGTAAAATTTTGACAGAGGAGTGCCGTCAGATGCACAACATCCTCATCAGAACTCTCCTAGAGGCCGTTGTAATATGATGACCTCCAGGAGAGTTCCAACAAGGATGCTGTGCATTTGACGACACTCCTCTGTCAGAATTTTACCCTTTGGTGTTGGAATTTTGACAGTAGGCCGGTTTTTCAGAAAAAATTTTTATAGGAAAAGATTGACATTGGTATCTCTCTTCTATCTCTCTTCTCTATCCCTCTCTACTATCTCTCTTCTCTCTCCCCTCTCTAGGTCTCTTTCTCCATCCCTCTCTTCTTCTCTCCCTCTCTACTTCTCTTTCTCTACCCTCTCCAGGTCATTATCTCTTCCTCTCACCCTCTCTCTCTCTCTCTCACCTCTATAGGTCTCACCTTCCATTCCTCCATCATTACCCATGTTGTCAAGTTGCAAGATATTTCCCAAAGTACTTGGTTTCTAGGGTTGATTTGCTTAAGTGTTGGAGTCGGAGTTAGATGAGACCTGCATGATTAAGCTGTATTAAGTGATCAAGTCACCAAGATCTCAATTGTAAACATGACTAGGTTCTAGGGTTTTATGGTAGCATAGGTCAAGATTGAGGTATGGTGGTCAAGAATTACCTTCCAATGACAAAAGACATCCAAATGATGAAGAATGAAGGCGATGAACTCATAGAAGTTTGGAGGAGATAATTTGACTAAGTTAAAATTTTGTTTAAGTTAAAATTTGATAATCTCTAGTCCCCTAATGCCAAAGTGGAGGGCTAAAGCTTAATAATGCGAAGGGCTTTACATTCACTATCCATAATGAGTCCTCCACTTCTTGCAATACCTGGGTTGTCCTTTGGAGCAATGTCAAAATTGAATTTGAATCTACCTTTCTATTGTGGAACACATTTTCTATAGGCTTCTACCATGGATCCATTTATTAGGGGAATTAATGATCTCAGGATTTGAATGTCTATCCTATGATTTGGATAGGATTTAAGACTTTTAACTATCGAATGCTTGGCAAGAGTTCAAGGCATTTTAGTTATAGTGTTTCTCAAGCTTCTCTGGAGAGAGTTTTACCTTACATGTTTGTGTGCTTTTGTTAAGATATCAGTGGTAGTAAGTAGCATAGTATAAGAATCTGTAGGTCAATGAGGTTTCTTGAGATAAGAAAGAATTGACCTCGTAAGAACACACTAACATAGAAGGACAAGAAAATGTCTACATCTAATCTTTGTTATTAAAAAGGCATAATAGAAACTATCATTAAACTTGACTAAAAGATTGAATCAAACTAAAATGAATTAAAATGGAAAAGGTGGGGTAAGATAATAATCTGAAGAGAACAGTATGCATAGTTAAGGCTTTGACCATGTCAATGTTAAAAATAAAATTCATAAAATTCATAATAATGGTTTCAAATAAAAAAACAACCACGAACCATAATCATCTTCAGTATGTCTCTATATTTTGTTGACAATCAGACATAACAGACAAAGTCACAAAAGCAAAACTGAGCTTCTTCTATTTGCAAGGAACTTCACTGTTTGCAACCATTCTTTATTTAAAGAACATTAAAAGGTAAGTATAATAACACACAGTACTAAAAATAAGTTTTTGAGTCTATTTTGAAGATGTCAACCAAATTGAGAAACACGTAAATTATAGATCACAAATTCAACGTTTTTCTGAATACTTACAGAGAACAAAAGCTACAGCAAGGATTCCGCCATGTTTGGATTTATCCACAGGTTTGTTTCTTCAGTCCATATATTCCTCTAGTTGGTGTGCTTCACCTCATTCAGATTTTTATCAATAAAACATTTTCATCAAGATAAAACCTGCAATCATGTTATACAAGCATTGAAAGTATAATTCATAGAGCAACCATTTCAACTAGGTTTAGATAGCATATATTCATAACTATTTCAATTTTATGTGAACTACACAATATCTATAATGCATAATTGGACTTAAAACATAATAGGGCTTGGATGAGAAACATGATAGGGCACCCGAAGCTGTCCACATGCTAAGCCCAAGAGCGGATATACCATCCCTCTTGGTCCCATGTGGCAGTCCACCATCCATATGAGGTGGTGTGCTTAGTGGGTAAACTTGTACCTGCCCTCCCTATCCATGCTACCTTATCCACCCTTCTATGATTGAGACCCCTTTAATCACAATGGTAGAGGTTGATGGGGAAACCACAATAGGGTGTCCTGAGCATCCCTCCCTTCTAAGCCCAAGGGAAGGATACACCTTTGCCCCCCTTGGCCCACATGTGGTAGACACATCAGTCATCCACCATGGGGTAGTGTACTTAGAAGAGGACCTCATCACAATTTCCCCTCCTTTTATTCCCCTATTAACCCCCTCATGATTGATTGTAGAAATTTAAGAATCAAATATTCAATATTATTTCTCATATCTAATGTAGGGGAGGTTATGTATCAAGTATAATATTGCATTGCATATTATTATCTATGTCTATATGAGAATAATTAATCATAAGAGTACTATTATGCTGCATACAACAAATGGAGTAAGATTACTATTGCCTGTAGTAAACAATAATTTCATATCTGATCTGTTTGCCTAATTGCTGATATATATAGTAGAAGTTGATCTACTCTTATGAGTGTTGATGCTGATTGAACTACTTTCCTTGATGCAGATGTAATTATCCTTGATGTCCTGTCTGTTAATGCATGATAGCTTTGGTAAGATAAAACTTATTATAAGAAAGAATAGATAATCAACTTATTGATAAGAAAGAATAAGTGAGTCAACCTCAGCACTATGAAGTTTATTTCCATGACATGTTATGAATATATAAACATTTCCAGTACCTTGCCTAAAGTCTGTACAATGTAAACTTTTATGAGCATCAATCTTGTGCAATCATGTTGCACAATAGTGCTTTAAATACATAATTTAATCTCAGAAATTAAGAAACAAAACATCAAAGTTTAAAAAAGTGCAGCGATTGTGTTACCTCAAATGTTGATAAAATCCTGGAGTTTGAGGGAATTCTTAACTTAATAGTAAAGATAACCTGTGAATATTGAAACCATAATATTTTTTAGTTACAAATTCAATTTTCTATCTTAAAACAAAATAAAATACCAAGAGATTTTCTAGCTGGAACAGAGTTTTCAAGCTCGAGTTGGAAGATTCACAAAGATAATAATGTTGTGAAATCTTCAAACCATAGAAATCAATTTTACAAAGCACTCACAAAAAAATTAAAAAACTGAGCAACATAGACGAAAAGATCAGAGCTGAAAGCTGGAACATGGGGACAAAGTATCTTTAAGAATACCATTAAAGTAGATGAGTACGGTGCTTAACATGGGCAATCCTCCCACATGAATAGTCAGAATGTGCAGATGATTTAACTTTTAACTTTTCCACAAAAAGATACATTGTTTTGTTTATATAACAGTAACCTAGATTTAACCCAAATCATGGATTTATATTTTCCTCCATCTAACCTATTCTTTTTCTTTTTTTCTCTAAATTGAAGAAAGCTGAGAAAAACTGAATGTCAAAGACATAATAGTTGCCCAGGAAGACATAAATAAAATCATAGAACTAGTGGCTTTATGTAATAGATGAAAACACAAGAAAAGATGTGGATCCTAGTGAACTCAGCTATATTCCCTTATACTTAAATGAATGTCCATTCCCTGTTCCAAAGGTTCCCATTTTGGCACAGGTGGGGAGGATGTTGGCAAAGGTTGTAAAATTTTTCAACAAGTCTAAATTTTGCATATCCAACGACCATCGCAGTCCATGAGACACATTTCTTGGACGAATTTTGTCAAACAGTTCACGTACCCTGTCTCTACTTCCACATGTTGCATACATGTCTGCCCATTGAAATTTGAACATTAACAATGGTGGTAGAGTTTTGGAACTTTGGGAACAAACTAAGAATAAGTATAAGAATTGCAGATGAAACTTTGGCATACTAAGTGTTTAAACTAGTCAACATAAAAAAAATGGAAATGATTGCATTAACAATAAGAATGGTGGGTAGAGGTTTGGGGTCAATGGGTAGTGCCCCTTGTGGGGGGTTTGGGGCAGAGCCCCCATCAAGGTTGGGGGCATTGCCAAACCTTTAATACTGATGACATTTTCACAATAATTTCACCATTTTTGTTTAGAATTGGAGTTTATAGTTGGGGGCCATGTGAGACTCATAGGTATCCTCAAGATGGTCAAGAGACTCCTTGGAGTCCCTAGGACGTCCCTAAGTGGTGCGGCAAGGGGATGTTTCCCCTAAGTATTGCATCTTGAAAAAATAGGGATTTTGGAGGGGGGGAAGGGGTCCCCATGTTTCAATGGTTTCAAAAGATTCTAAGTTTTTTTTTTAATCTCATCATAACAAAATATACTCCTCTTGCATCCTTGGATGATTTGAAAATTGAAAACAATTTGACAAGAAAAAACTAACTTCTAAAGTTTAGACTTAGTTTTCTTTTTTTATCCAAGTCACTACAACATTTCAATGATCAAAGTAGCTTTTTTTTGGTGGTTTCGAAGCATCCAAAAGGCTTGAGAAATTCAATATTATCTTTCATTCCACCAAAATTGGAGATCAATAAGCATGCTCACAAACAAGGATTTGTTTGTAACTTAAGGCAATCGACTAGTTGTTGGGGCATTTTCAGGTCTAAAGAACCTACCATTGTGTCAAAAAGGCCCATAAGACCCCATTCTAAAACTTGTCTCTTTTGGTCGTAGAAGCATTTAAGGGAAAAAAAATCACACAACCAATGATATGCCTATATCATACATATTTGAGTTAAAATAAAAATAAAAAATTCACAAGGTTTGGAGACCATTGAACAATTTGGGAGATTGCTAATACATACACTCAATTTATAAAGTCTCAATTTGATGTACTTAATCTTCAAGAGGCCTATACAAAAGCATTTTGTAATTGCGAACTAGGATAAACTTCCATTTTTGGTAGTTTTTATCATGGATTATGGTATTAAATTCCGACATTCTATTGTCAAGATAAATTCAGAGAACCATTTGTACTCAAAACAAGGGATAGTGAAAAATTACATTATGTAGGATCTCCTACCCTATCTCATTGAATTCATTCCTACACCAAGTGACTATGAACAAAAGCGTAGGTATTTAACAACAATGACATGGTCCATGGACTAGTGATCCTCCTCTTGATACTCCATCTACAAATGAGAACATCTCTTATACACATTGCTACTTCAGAATTAAAAGTTACTTCTTCTAGAACTTTCCATGATTCTTTGCAATAGGATTATATGTCTTCTAGATTCACCCCACTAGGACACATTCCTATCAAGCATCTTTACTTTGTTGAAAAGTAGACCACATTTCAGATCTAGATGACACCATAATGACTTTGATTTCCTCTTACAAGATATTCCTTCATCATGTATTGCTTCATCGAAGTTCAAATTTGCTTCTTCAAGGGCTCTCAATGATTCTCTATATAGGATTCTTCGTGTCTATGAGATCCACTTCATTGGGAGGCCTACTTAAACATTTCACATCTGTTTGTGGACTCTCACCTTTCAAATATGTTATGAAATTAACTATGTTATGCTATTTTGATTTTATTATCATTTATATTTAACAATTTTAAAAATGTTATCACTTACATTAATTTCTAGGTTAATATTTATTTTGTAGATTCTAATAGAATTGAATACCATACCCAAACAATATCTAGTATGAACTAGTTAGTTACAGGCTAGGTTCCAAGCGTACTTGGTAACACAAATTTTGAGCTTGTGTTTGTTTATGATTTAACGATTGATGCATCTAGCTTTGCTACGCATCTACTTTGAATACAATGAGAGGGTGATTTTGTCTAAGCCAAGAGACCCTGCTATCTAATATCACCTAAGAAAGATACTGATATTTTACCTTGGAAATATAAGCCTTTTGTAAGTATAATTCAATGAATTGTGATAATAACTTAAAACAAAGTGAATTAAAATTTGATTGAGTTCCCCATTGTATTTTAACAAATCACCTAGGAAGATGTTCGTTCCTAACAATTTCCAATTCTCTTTCCAAAAGGATGAAAAAGAAGAGAAAGGAACTAATTAATGTTGGGACACAATTTAGAAGACCTATGTTTTGTGTCTGAAAGCTACTAGCCTAGAGAGCATGGAAACAATCTGAAGTCATGGGAGAGAGTTTCAGTTCTATCTCTAGAAATTATGTCCAGTACTCTTGTATTGAATTTTTAAATCCTTCTAAGTTTAAATGTTCACAAGGAAACTCTAAAATTTTAATAAAATACATAAATGAAAACCAATTTTGTTTTCATCGAAATACTTTTGAAAATCACATCACCTCAGTAATTGAACTATAACAATAAGATTGCATACAAAGTGCAGGTTTGCTATGAAACGTGTTAAAAGGGTTAAACTCTTTCAATTAATACAAACACTGGAACTATTAAAAAATAATAGCTTGTTGGTAATCAAGATTTTGGACTATACCCACATTTTACACCTTTTCATACAGTTACAAAGAACATAGAAAACATGTACGTGGAACTACAGATTCCAACATATGTAAAAATACAACAATCTAAATAAGAATGGGAAGCATGTGGAGAATGGTTAAGACATGCATAAATAAAAGGAAAACAAAAATCTCTCAATGTGTATCACAAACAAATCAAGGAAAAAAGCTTTTAGGCAGGGGACCGATATGATCATAAAAATTTCAAAACTTCCAAAGTATAGAGCATTTGAGATTTTACAGAGAATGCGCTAATTCAGCTTTATTCATAATAAGGCATATTTACAAATTTTGCAGTCGCACCATGGTGTTGTTCGTGTTGGCTCTATTGGACCCTACAATTAAGATTCAATATACGTACATTATTCAATAAGATTAACTATGCAACATAATGAAATATTGAAAAGTGTGTTATCTTATTGAGCTTTGCTTTGTTCCGAGAATAGTTTAATATTCTCTACTTAACAAGGCCAACCATGTGAAGGTGGAAGCTCATTTGGCCCCTCCCCACCCCCCCCCCCCACTAGGACACATTCCTATCAAGCATCTTTACTTTGTTGAAAAGTAGACCACATTTCAGATCTAGATGACACCATAATGACTTTGATTTCCTCTTACAAGATATTCCTTCATCATGTATTGCTTCATCGAAGTTCAAATTTGCTTCTTCAAGGGCTCTCAATGATTCTCTATATAGGATTCTTCGTGTCTATGAGATCCACTTCATTGGGAGGCCTACTTAAACATTTCACATCTATTTGTGGACTCTCACCTTTCAAATATGTTATGAAATTAACTATGTTATGCTATTTTGATTTTATTATCATTTATATTTAACAATTTTAAAAATGTTATCACTTACATTAATTTCTAGGTTAATATTTATTTTGTAGATTCTAATAGAATTGAATACCATACCCAAACAATATCTAGTATGAACTAGTTAGTTACAGGCTAGGTTCCAAGCGTACTTGGTAACACAAATTTTGAGCTTGTGTTTGTTTATGATTTAACGATTGATGCATCTAGCTTTGCTACGCATCTACTTTGAATACAATGAGAGGGTGATTTTGTCTAAGCCAAGAGACCCTGCTATCTAATATCACCTAAGAAAGATACTGATATTTTACCTTGGAAATATAAGCCTTTTGTAAGTATAATTCAATGAATTGTGATAATAACTTAAAACAAAGTGAATTAAAATTTGATTGAGTTCCCCATTGTATTTTAACAAATCAGCTAGGAAGATGTTTGTTCCTAACAATTTCCAATTCTCTTTCCAAAAGGATGAAAAAGAAGAGAAAGGAACTAATTAATGTTGGGACACAATTTAGAAGACCTATGTTTTGTGTCTGAAAGCTACTAGCCTAGAGAGCATGGAAACAATCAGAAGTCATGGGAGAGAGTTTCAGTTCTATCTCTAGAAATTATGTCCAGTACTCTTGTATTGAATTTTTAAATCCTTCTAAGTTTAAATGTTCACAAGGAAACTCTAAAATTTTAATAAAATACATAAATGAAAACCAATTTTGTTTTCATCGAAATACTTCTGAAAATCACATCACCTCAGTAATTGAACTATAACAATAAGATTGCATACAAAGTGCAGGTTTGCTATGAAACGTGTTAAAAGGGTTAAACTCTTTCAATTAATACAAACACTGGAACTATTAAAAAATAATAGCTTGTTGGTAATCAAGATTTTGGACTATACCCACATTTTACACCTTTTCATACAGTTACAAAGAACATAGAAAACATGTACGTGGAACTACAGATTCCAACATATGTAAAAATACAACAATCTAAATAAGAATGGGAAGCATGTGGAGAATGGTTAAGACATGCATAAATAAAAGGAAAACAAAAATCTCTCAATGTGTATCACAAACAAATCAAGGAAAAAAGCTTTTAGGCAGGGGACCGATATGATCATAAAAATTTCAAAACTTCCAAAGTATAGAGCATTTGAGATTTTACAGAGAATGCGCTAATTCAGCTTTATTCATAATAAGGCATATTTACAACTTTTGCAGTCGCACCATGGTGTTGTTCGTGTTGGCTCTGTTGGACCCTATAATTAAGATTCAATATACGTACATTATTCAATAAGATTAACTATGCAACATAATGAAATATTGAAAAGTGTGTTATCTTATTGAGCTTCGCTTTGTTTCAAGAATAGTTTAATATTCTCTACTTAACAGGGCCAACCATGTGAAGGTGGAAGCTCATTTGGCCCCTCCCCACCCCCCCCCCCCCCCTTAACATCTAACATTCATTCATTCTTTCATTCATTCTTTCATCCATTATTAAAATATAACATTCATTCATTATCACATAACGTTCATTAACACATAAAATTCATTAACTTTCATTAAAACACAACATTCATCAATAATCATCAACACATATCATTCATGAACATTCATTAGCACATAATTACATTCATTAACACATAAAAATCAGTCATTATCAAATAAGGTAGATTACAATCATTTCTTTCTTTGTTTTTTCTTTGAAGCTATGAAAAGACTAAGTGGAACATCGGTTTCTTCATCATTTCCCCCATCTTCGTATGTTCTTCCCTCTTCTCGTGCTCTTGATGTATGCCTAGTCCTATACAAAGGACAAGGATGCTGAACCAAAGGGGGGTCCTTTGCAATAACAAAGAATTGGGTTAAATTCAAAACAATTTTTTATTATTGTTACAAGTATTTCATTAATTTAAAGAGCACAACCGTTACACTCTTTACCTAATGGGGCCACATCATTTTATCTAGCCTCAACCTCGACATGTTGAACACCCTCTAGATCCTTTGGAGTTGAAATACGAAATGTTAACTTAATCAATACACCAATTGCAATTAAATTTGTTTAAAGGAATAACAATGGTCCTCTTTACTTGATTGGGGAGCATCACGTTCCTGATGTTGTCTACCCGGATCATGCTCCACTTGGTCACCACCAACTACATGCTCTAAAATATTAACAATAAAGGTTACATTAATTACTACACTAATTTTCAATTTAAGATGTTTAATTGTGTTAATAATTACATAAAAAAATTTGAATAGCAAATGAATACCTCCACTACTAGGATGCACATCCGGACCTTCATGTACAGGTTCTATTCCACGATTATCATGCTGCATTCCAATGTCACGCGCAGTGTTATCATTGCTTGCTTATTTAAAAAAAATATAGTCACTTTATGTTGAAACTTAACATCAAATAGATTATTGGTTAAGTATTCAATTTGAAATAATTTTCATTTAGCTTAATTACCGTTGTGATAGATGTATCAGAATCTCGTGTTTGCCCACTCAATTCTCATAGCCGTTCAACCATGACTATATAGCCTTGCTGGTAGCCAATTCTCTTGTCATCTTCTGTGGGTGCTCTGTTGAATTCAGAGGCCTGCATTTTTGCTTAGTATTGTGAATTTTGCTTGTATTGTTTGATAAAAAAAAATTGTAAACAATTTATAAATATTTTGATGTGATACTTAATTTACTGATTCTTACAATTTGTACGGCAAGTTTCATATAACCACCAGAGCTGAGTTTGTGTTGCCCATGCTTTTCTTGTCTTGCCTTGGTTGCCTTTGATGTGTCACTCAATCTATGAAAAGTTTGTGATGCTCTGCAAAAAGGATTAGAAAATCTGTTTGATGGCAACACACACAAGAGCACAAGAAACAAACGTTAGTGTTAGCAACAAAAGATTATCCTAAACAGGCATATCAAGAGAGATATTAAGCATGAAATAGAAAGCATATAAACATAGATTAAAATAGCTAATCAAGATGCTCATAGTTGCTCCTCCCTTGTTCCTCTCCTCTCCAAGTCCCAAACCTCATGGTTATCTAGAGGCTAAGGGTCAAGTCCAAATTAAGATTACCCACTGGATTAAGAGTTAATCCAAGGATAAACCTTTGTGCAAATGTTTAAGAGATAATCATGGTCAAAGCATTAATGGCCTGATGAGACCTTTGGGTTGGGTAGAGGTTGAGTCAAAACAAATGTTTTAACCATGTGGGAGGGTTTGAGGTAACCATTAATGGTTATTGGAGACTTTGGGGATTAAGTGGTTGAAGGTTGAAAGCCTTCAATGGTTATCAAAGACTTTGAGCCATTTAGTGGTTGAAGGTTGAAAGCCTTTAATGGTTATCAAAGACTTTGAGGGTTTGAGAAGTGACTTCCCTTTTGCTTAGGAATGTGACAAAGTTTAGAGAAGGGGTTAGGTTATTTAGAAGTGATTAGAAAATTCTAGAAGGGGTTTAGGCATGCAAGTGGATTTTGTAGGAAAATGCAAGTGGGAGAATTTTTGGTATTTTCAATTAAAATAAAATCATTTATTTCAATTAAATGGTGTAATTTGCATTTGGATAAATATTCAAATAAATATTAATTTATTTAAATGAGAAAAAGGAAGATAAAGCATTAAAATGCTTGAAGACTTTGAGGGAAACCATTCAAGGCTTGAAGACTTTAAGGAAAACCATTAAAGTCTTAAGAAGACTTTAAGGGAAGCCATTAAGTTTGAAGACTTTAAAGCCATCAAGTTTGAAGACTTTAAGGGAAACCATTAAAGGCTTAAGAAGACTATAGAAGGAAGCCATCAAGTTTGAAGACTTTAAAGCCATCAAGTTTGAATACTTTAAGGGAAACCATTAAAGTTTTCAAGTGGGTGAGGATAAATAGGATTTTAAATAAATAATTTATTTAAAATAGTTGTGCAACTTGCTTTTGTAGGAAAATACAAGTGGGTGGAGGATAAAGGTGATTTAAATAAATTATTTATTTAAAATAATTGTGCAACTTGCTTTTGTAGGAAAATACAAGTGGGTGGAGGATAAAGGTCATTTAAATAAATTATTTATTTAAAATAATTGTGCAACTTGCTTTTGTAGGAAAATACAAGTGGGTGGAGGATAAAGGTGATTTAAATAAATTATTTATTTAAAATAATTGTGCAACTTGCATTTGTAGGAAAATGCAAGTGGGTAGAGGATAAAGGTGATTTAAATAAATGTTAATTTATTTAAATGTGAGAGGTGGGATTTTGGGGGATTTAAATAAATATTAATTTATTTAAATGTGAGAGAATATTTAATTAAATAAATATGATTTATTTATTTAATTAATGGTCTGAATTTGGTTAAGTGAATTAAATCAAATAAATTGAATAATTTATTTAATTAATAGGAGAAGAGGGTTAAGATGAATTAATTAAATATTAATTTAATTAATTATTAATTGATGGTTAAATAATCAAATAAATACTAAGTATTCATTTAATTAAGTGGACAGATTTATGTGACTACATTTTGAAATATGTTAGATTATATAAATATAATGAATAATTAGTACATATTCACATTCTTAATAGTATCACATACCTTCTTCTGGCGTCTGGTGGTGTATTTCCTTTTTTCCTTTCAATTCTCTCCTTTGCATCCAAAATCAGTTCCTTCCACTCCCTCTCTGGAATCATGGGGGGACGCTCATACTTTACGTTCTTCTCTAAATGTGTCCTATATTGGTCCCTCACATACTTTAGATATGTGCCATCTTTTTCTAGGAGCTTAGTCTTGTCGAATGTGTCATTTCCAAACAACCCTACCATACGGTTTGTGAGTTCATCTTTTAACTTTTTTTCTTGGTCATTCCACCTTTAAAGCAAAATCAAACCTGTTAGATTTAGAAAGAAACTGAAGCTACCTTTGATATAGTTTAAGAAATGGATAAAAGGAAAACTATTCTAGAAATGATATGAAATCAAAATAGTGGATAAGGGTTAGTTCACGTATGATGTTCCACCTTTTATGTATGGTGGGCCCAAATATCTGCAATGTAATGTCATTAAGATTTTTATAAAAAATATCATTTCCTGTAAAAAAACATGGGATCATTAGTCCAAAATGAGTGATCAGTAAGTAAATTACAATTAGACTATATATAATAATAATTTTAAAGTACCTGGAACCTTCTGTATCTTCAAGGGAATCAATTCTTCGTCGCTCACCACCAATGTGGCCTGCAACGTTCCCATACTAGAAATACGGGAAGATCTAGGAAATGATGGTATGTTATCACCAGTAGTCACCTCTGGTGCATCCTCATGTCCATCTCCTGCCACAGTAAATGAATCCACTATGAAATGCCTCCAAGAAAGAACACTTCAAGGGTAATAAACACATAACGAAAGAGAGAGAAAAAGAGGGATCTACCACCAGTGGGTGGGTCAACACGAGCCGGTGCAACAGATGATGTCTGCATGCTATGTGTTGCCGACATTGTAGTCGGCAATACAGTTGGGGTCGACCTCGGACCCATGTCAGCACCTGAAGAGTAATACATTAAATATATAAAACATTAAAAAAGCAAGTTCACAAGTCCAAAGGAGTGGTTTTAATATATAGAACATGGTCATCACCTGAACTACCTGCAATACCCTGATCATCGCCACCAGAATGATGAGGCCTTATAAATTTCTGTAAAAACAACACATACATATTTTAGTTAATGACATAAAAGAGAAAAAATTATAAACCATTATTGAACTTTTGTTATGATTAAAGCTTTCATTACTGCTTACTTGCAAGTTTTCCACTGTCCGCAACAATAGTTGCACCCTCTCTGTTATCTCATCAGTTTGAGGGCTTATGGTTGCCAAATCAACAATCTCTTGGCTAATTTTTCTAATATTCTTTTGTACCAATTGTATAGGGTTTGCGCTAAGTGCGATGTCATCAGCGCATAACACTGTCGAGCACCCCACATCCCTATGGAGGTGCTGAGGTATTGTAGGTTCCTTTCCCTTATCCTGAACATCTGTCTGTGACAAGAATATAATTAACACTATCAAAATTACTTCAAAACACTCAAGAAAAGATCATAATGTAATAGTTTGCTTCTATCTAATTTGTACAATTACAATGAGGTTTACCTGCTTTGTAGAAGTGTCGGGACCTACACCCCTATCTGTGCTATGTGGTGGATCCATGTGGCCCTGTGACAAAGAAAAAATATAAAAATGTTAGCAAAATGAAACCAATAGACTTAACAAAAAAACTTAATAATACAATGGTTTATTGGATTCATTAATTGGAAGTTGGCTTAAATGGTATATATATAGTACGTACCACCCCCATGATAGTAACTTTGTTTGTATCTATACGATTCAAATTGTAATCGATTAGCAGCTCTTCCCCTACACTTATTGATTTTATCGTACATACAAACACATAATTTCCCTCACATGCCTCAAATATGCAATTGGGTTGCTTATTAGTTGACCTAGGTCATGTATTATTTATAAAACCTGCAATATTCTCTGTTGCTTTTGGCCTTCCATCAATGTATATAGCCACTCATTTACTTTGATCATTATCTTTTTGTTGTATATAATTGGCTGACAGTGCATACCTATGCATAATTTTTTTATATCAAACAATCTGCATCCAATCATTATAATTGTAGCAAGGTCCAACAAACTCCATCAATTCAACAACTTTGTTGTAAGAGACCTTTATGTCGTCCATGGAAAATAGGCCCAAACCATGTAACGACGAAGGTGCTATGCAATATATCCTCTCATTAACACAAAAATCAGTGTTTATTGGAGGAAGTTCCTTGGGTACACATTGTTTCAGTAGATATTTGTACCTCAAGGGCACCTCAATGTCACCTTTGGTCTTATCATCATAAGAACATGACCCCCCTTGAGTAAGAAAAAATTCCATGCGTTTATTGAATTTTCTTCTAATCTTTTGACCTCTAGTTGATCTCCCTATTTGAGATCTACTACATGTCTCACTTTCCTCTTCTATTCCTGCATTTCCCTCACTCAAGGAAGACAAATCTAACAAATACCTATTTGATGATACCTGTGCACCATCAAATGAGAGAGTTAGTTGGTAATGAGAGAGATATTTTGCAAATGAGGGTAATATTGATGAAGAAGTCGGCCATAAAGTTTAAAGTTTATGTTGAGTTTAAAATTTGAGTAAGTCCAACTGGGGCCTCAAGTGTTGATAACTGTATTAGATTTGATGCTAATGTTGAGGTTTGGAAAACTGAGGAAGTTTATTTTTTTTGTAATTTTTTAAAAATATATTATTTATATAAGGTGTATTGACTTATACCTGTCGATCCATGAGACTGTACAGGATCCTTGTCAAAGGGGTTCATGTTCCTGCACCAACAATTGAGCATCATAAGCATTACATTTGTAATTTGATAAACAATAAATACTGCAGTATCATAAGCATCATAAGCATCATATATGTATCATCATATATGTAATTGAGCATCATAAGAATCACATATGTATCATCATAAACATATAATCCATCACATATGTATCATAAATCACCATCCATCACATAGCTAATAAGTAGTCCACATTCCATAAATAAACACAAAGTTCAAAAAATGTCACATGTATCATCATAAGCATGTAATCCATCACATATGTATTTTAAATCACCATCTATCACATAGCTAGAGGTGCATCATGAATTAATTAAGTAATGGCATTAGAATTCAAAACATATGAATTATTTATGTAACCATATAAGTCAAATCAATTTCTATCAAGATATCAATATTAAATAGATAATATAATAATCACATCTCATACATTTCATTCATGTCATTGATCTTCTTCTTCATCCAACTCATGATGATGATGATGATGATGATGATGATGATGATGATGATGATGATGATGATGATGATGATGATGATGATGATGATCGTCATCATCATCATCATCGTCATTGTGTTCGTCATCGTCATCGTCATCACCATCACCATCACCATCACCATCATCATCACTAGCAACAACATCATCATCATCAACTTCTTCTTCTTGTACATTTCCGTCAGGAACATCAATGACTAACTGTCGATCGTGATCATCATCTATATCATCTTCTACTTCTTTGGTATCTTCTTCTTCCATCACATTATACATTAACGACCTTCCTCTTGGATCATGTCTAACAACAAATGACCAACCCAGTTTATGTGGAACCTTCGAGTAAAATACCTGCTCACATTGACTTGGAAGAACATAGGGCTCATCCCCAACTCATTCAAATGACCTTGTATTAACCATTGTAAATCCATTATCATGTTCGATAACAGTTCTATCAGGATCATTTTTATTCAGTCATAGCCTATACCATTTGACGACGAACAGAACTAATTTGAAGGAATTAAAGTCACACTCAAGTATATCATCCAAAATGCCATAGTATTGATTTTGAGACTCTTGAGGATGTATGTCATTTCTAGATGAAATATTGGTCACCTCAAAGACTATAGTTATCCCAGAATCACAAGTTTTCTTCATGTCATCCAACTATTTGATGCAAAATTTATGACCATTGCAGCACATAGCCTTGTGGTGTTTGACCTGCAATATGTCTAACATATTAAAATTATTGCATCATGAGTTGATAAACATACGGGTGATTAATAAAATTATACGTACCTGTTGATCTCTTAAACCATATGCTAAATCAATTTCCCTTTGTGTAACATTGGAATCTCCATTACGATGAACTTCTTTAACCAATGAAGCGACACCATCCCATGTTAATGTGCGACCAGAATGTTGACATCGTTCAATCCACACTGTCATCCAATCAAGATTGTTTGTAACAAATGTAACGCATCCCACTCTCGACCAACTGTACAAATAATTAATAGACCACTTACAACTGATTTATTTAGAAGATGAAGAATTAATTTACTACAATAACATCTTATAATTACCTCTCACTTTCTTCAATCTACCTTTCCCCATCAAGTGCTCCCCTTCGAATTTATTAATGGGGTTGAGATCCCAAATGCGATCTACATGGATTTTTGCTGCAAACTTAGGAAGATATTCAGTAATGTACACCATAGTTTGGTATACCATATATCCCTCCACCATAGAACCCTCAGGATGTGCTCTTTGTCGAACCAAAGCCCTCAAAAATTTCAAGTGCCTCTCAACCATCCACATTAACCTAATGTGTACAGGTCCACACAATTTGATCTCCTCAACTTGGTGTATGAGGTAGTGTTCTTATGCATTGAAAAAAGTTGAAGGTAGACACTTTTACATTTCACACATTAGATGAGGGATTTTTCTCTTCCAATATTTACAATCTTCCTTGTGAATTTCTTTAGATGACAACCACCTAAAAGAGATTGAAGACGCAAAAATATATAAACGAGACTTTACAAAATAATATACAATGTATTGCATAACAAATAAAACAAATGACAACTATAATATCTATACAACAAATTTAAAAAACATCACTACTTACCTCATGTATTTTCCAAGATCATATATGACTTGCTTGATATTATTGTCGAAGTGGTCTGGGAGAGATAGAGGTAGAACGTACTACAACAATTATAAAATGATCTTTTCATTGTTTTCTAACATAATACAATGAAAAGTACATGTGTAGTATACAAATATATAGTAAATACACAAGAACATGAATTACCTTAATGAAGGTATGCCAATCATACTTTTTCATCCCTGGCCCAAATTCACTCTTCTTTGATATGAGATTGTTTATGTTCGCAGCAAATCCTGTGGGAAATTGAATTTTTTGTATGACTTCTTTTATAGAATTGCTTTGCTGCTCCATTAATAACCAAGGAAGGACACTTCTATTAATCTGATCTCCATTGCTATTTGATTGAATGACATTTTTCATTGCATGATTGGATTCCACAATGTCACTACAAATTTTGACAATTTTTTCTTTGTCACGCCTTCCATCCAATATTTTCCATAATCTCTCTGTTATATTCTTTCCAATATGCATTGTATCAAACAAATGCACAATTTGTAGCTGCTCGTAGTAAGGCAACCCACTGAATTATCTGGGATAACTTTTTAGTCCCTTTGGAAGGTGGCCATCCATGCCTCGACGACCTTCAGTATCATCAATTACATCATCAGTAAACAAAACACGATAGAAAAATTCAAATTCCAAACATAAACCATTAGATGGAATGACATTACCTTGATGATTAATTCTATTATATTCCAACTTCCATAAGTGAGGAGTCATTCTTCGTGGCTTTGATGTAGTCTCTTATTTCCCATTGAAAAGATGTTTTTCAGTATTCTGGTACTTATGATTTTTGTGAAGGAAGTGCCTATACTCATCAAACACTTGCTTTCCTAAACTTTTTGAATGACAGGATTTCATCTTTGGACCACAAACTGGACATGCAAATTTTCCCTTTGTTTGAAGACCTACAAGATAATGTATAATTCTATTAAATCTGTTAATTTTTATAATTATAATTATCATGCGCAACTTGAACACTATAACGTACCACAAAAATGTGTTAGCCCTGGGGCATCATGTATTGTCCATACAAGCATTAAATGGAATTGAAATTGTCTTTGTCCTATTGGTCTAGAGATATCATACAGGGTCACACCATTCCATAACTCCAGCAACTCGTCGATAAGAGGCTCAATATATACATTCATATCTTTAACTTGGTACTTGCCTAGTGGAATGAACAAAAACATTACATAATTATTATGACCATTTTACTGCAATATTTATAATTAAATGTAGATGAATATTAAATGATAAAATACTTGGAACAATCATTGCCAACATTATGTGCTCCCTCTTTATTGACATCCATGGAGGAATATTATTGTTGATAACAAAAATAGGCCACACTGAGTAAACAGATCTCAACTCTCCAAATGGATTGACACTGTCCGCTGCCAATCAAAGCCTGAGATTACGAGGTTCTTCTTTAAAGTGTGGCCACTTTTCCTCTATGTCCATAAATGTTGAACCATCCGCAAACATTCGAATAATGTCATCTTGACTTCTATTGCGTGCATGGTAATCCATAAATTGTGCCAAGCTAGTGCACCTGAATAATCGTTGCATACGTGGAGTAATGGGAATATAACAAAGAACCTTGCGAGGCACCTTTTTTGTTATTTGATCTGTTCGATATCTATTGATATGACATTCAGGGCATTCTGTTCCAAATTCATGTTGTTTATGATATATAATATAATCATTGGGACAAGCATCTATTGTTTGATACTCCATTCCAATATCTTTCATAATGGCAAATAATTCTCGGTATGAGCGAGGTAGAATATTTGATGGTGGTAAGAAAAACTCACCTATCAATCTACAACAAACAAAAAAAGTTTGAGGTGTTAATATAAAGAATATTAATGGTACATGATTCACCATTTATTAATTGTAATGACATGTATGCCACACCTTAACATACGTGAGATTGTTATGTTGGATAAACCATTCATAACCTTCAAGTTCACCAACAACAATACAAAAGAGAGAAGAGTTGTTTGGGAGCCTTTGTAAAGGGGCTCATATGCCTTCTCAAGAAGAGGTAAATCATGAACATCAAGGTCATCCTGATCATCATGATCAACTGTGCTAGTACTAAATGTGTCATGGATCAATGTATTTGTACCATCATCTTCAATTGTGTTTTCTAGTGCATGATCGTCATCTTCCATGGGATCATTATCTTTAGCTTCGATATTCACACCTCCATGTTCCTCCACTTCGAAAACCATATTCTTTGGGTTGTGTTGGTCCATATCATGTGCCTTCGGGTTCTTGACCTATATAAAAATGATCAACATAAATAAACCATGATCATGATCTCATTATCAAGTGATTTCTTATGTATATAAATTGTTAAAATGATATAATGAACAACTTACCAGTGGATGATAATCATGTCCCCCTTCAATGTGACCATGCTGCCTACAATGTTTCTTAGCTATTTTGATTAGAAATCTTCTAATCTTTAAGCCCTTACAAATTTTGCAGGGACAATAACATTTCCCATCACCTTTTCTTTTCAAGTTAGACCATAATCTAGCAATTGTCTCCTTATTTTGTTCTTCGCTAATATTATCTGACATGGTCTTTCTTCACAGGCAAAAAAATCAGGCTATGGAAACTTCAGTGCAAAAGCTTCACAAAAATTGCAAATCGAACCAAAACCATTTAACTCTTCTTTTTCATCTTAAAACATTGAACTTAATATAGAACATATTTAATGTAGCCGATTGTGTGAATTTCTAAGCATTGTGTCTGCAAATTCTTACTAAAAGTTTGCCTGTTGTAGACTTTCTGAGAGACATTTTTGAGTATTCTAAGCTTGGTTCTTGTATTTTCACTGGTGATAAGTTGGAAACTTTATGGCAGACCTGTAGCCAATCGATCTAATTTTGACAAGTTATACACCAAGCAAATAGGCATCTAGAACTAGCATTGTTTGCAAGTCACCCCTACCCTATGCCATGGGTATATGACTACCCAGAACTCCAGTTTAAGCATCAATCCTAGAAATGATCGGTATATGACTACCCAGAACTCTAGTTTAAACATTAAGTTACATCATTATTGACCTTACTTTGGGATGCTATGTATGAGATTGGAACCTTTTGTAAGGTGTGATCAATGTGCTATCATAAATGCAAAGCCAAAACCATTTTGATGAGATCATGATCCCATTAATACTATTTTTCCTTGTTAATTTTGCACCCACAAAAATGATAGAACTAGATATAATATGCCATCAATGCCCATATACCGACAATGCTCAAGATGAGCCACTTAGAGGTAGATTTTAACCACTTTCCATATAGGTAGATTATCTCTAACCTCATTTTCCCTATAGGTAACTGATTAGGTTCATTTTAGAGTCTTATTTCCAAATATGTACCTCTATGTTATCTTTTTGCTTTATTATTTGCCTGTTTATGCTTAATCTTGTCAATTTTGCATAATTTTACTTAGTTCTTGCATCTTCACTGAAATTATATCTAATCATATCCAATCACATCAAAATGGAACAATTAATCATATTGCTAGTCTCTCCTAGAGGAATTAAATTGAACCAAATTGACTATTCCCCAATAAAATGTTTTGAAATGGTGAATGTATAAGTTTGTAGTTTACTTTCCTGGACTAGGACCCCATTTCGTCAACATTTCACTATGAAAGCATAAATATTTTTTCTTGAAGAGAACATCTTACAGATTATGCTTCAATGTATAACACATTTTCATAATCAATCATTCAACTTCACATGGATAAAAGAATTCACATATTCTAAATCATGATCTGATGATGTGAACAACTCATATGCAACTATATGGCATGCAAAGCATTTATTTTTACAACATGTAACCATCAACATCGCTACCATCAACAACATGTAACCATCACCTACACTATATCAAAACATAAGTATGGTGTGACATCATATCTATTTGCATAATGTCAAAACACATGCAAACATGAAAATCATCATAGCATGACAAAAATCAACCTCCACATGTTGGAACAAATATATAAATAAGATAATAGGGTAAGAGGAAACCCGTACCAAGAACCACATACCAACTATCAGGAATGCCATCAAGATAAATGTAGGATAGGATACCACTATGAGCCATCCAATGGTCCATTCTATGAGGAGAACTAGGGGATACTATCTTTGAAAGGTGTGGTCAATAGAGATAATCCATACTAATGCCACAATATGTCACCATAGCTTCTTGAGTTTTCCATTCTTCTACTTAACACCACATTTATTGAGTTCCTCAACAACGAGGTTGGTTCTCAATAGGATGCACAAACATGTAAACACACAAGCATGGTTTCATCATACTTGTACAACAATACAAATTCATTTTTCTAGTTAATTACTTAGTGTAAAAATAACTCCATTACATAACATAGGACAATAATCACCATAAGTTTTCAAATAAACTGCCCAAACATCAATTGGAGTTTCCCTTTCTAAGGTACAAACATAATTTATTTATAACTTCAAAATTAAAATAATCACAATACATCCAAATAAGTTCAATAGTGCATGGAAATAGACAACATGATCCATAATTAAACCCATAAATTACCCTAATTGGATATGCTAATAAAATGGTGTCTCAAATAATAGAGATTATGTTGGACCTATAATAGAGATTTGGACTTTGTTTCATCATACACAAGCATGGTTTCATCATACTTGTATCCAAATACACCATCCATAGATAGGTACTCAATACCACAATCTCATGGGTACCCTTTTAGCTGAATTTACCCTATATTTAGGTGAATCTACCCTTGTATCATTCCTTGATCTAGTATGTCATTCCACCAATCAATAATTTTTCCATATTCTTGGGAGAATACACTATCCCTTAGGTGAATATGCCATATCCTTAAATGAATCCTCCTTGTCATCATCCTAAGTCCTCTTTTTGTTAAGTCTTATCCCTTCATCTTTAGCAAAATCCACCTATCCTTATGTGAATCTACTTTCTCTTAGGTGAATCTATTTCACATAAATCATTTATCTTATCCATCTTTCTTATGCAAATGGTGAATTTTTCCTATCCTTAGATGACTACACTCACAGACAAGAATAAGCTATATTTTATCAATGAATGCAAATAAAAATGAGATTACAAAGGAAACTCCTTGGTTATATAGCCCAAGATGAGGAGTAAGATATCATAAGATTATGACAAGTGTACTAATCTTATGATATGAGAAATAAAGTGATAAGATAAGATCGTATGTAAAGTGATAAGTATCCCATGTGAAACCTAAGTAAACTTAAGTGACAAGGCATAAATAGGACCTAATCATCAAACTAGTTAGGTAATGCCCCCTTTTAACTTGAATAGGAAGCCTAAATTTAGTATGATCAAATTTGATAATTCTATAAAGTTGTTATAATTTCAAAACACTATCTAGATTTTGTAATATGAGGAAGCTTGTAATATTAATCATTCATGATTGGCCTAGGATCAACCTTGAGAAGCTATGAAGGTTTAATTAAAAAATTAATTGCAATATATATTATTTAGAGAAAACAACATGTTGTCTACACCTTTTAGTTTTACTGTTTGGCCATATTAGTCATCCTTGTCTCCATTCATTCTATTGTATTTTCTTCTTTCTTTGTACAAGTGAAGTCTATTATAGCATCAAAAGCATGCAAGGGTAGATATCCTACTAAAAATTATAAAATTTAATTTATAATATTTTTACCATTATAAGGGCCATTTGAATTATATCCATGTGGAGGCATGAAATTTGTAGTTGAAGTAATTATATATGTGAT
>NC_081414.1:208043135-208053135 GCF_030272615.1 Cryptomeria japonica
ATTATAAAATCAAATAGAATCAAAATCATAAACAAGTATCATTATTGTAATAAAAATATTTGTTCTAAGTTTCAATTGTATGTGTTTTAATTTTTAATTATTATAATTTTGAATCATTGTCATTTTAACTTTATATTAGTATAAATATATTTATCTAATATTAATAACTCTATTTTTAATAAAATAATTATAATATAATACAAATTTAATTGTGAAATTATATATTTTTCTTAGAAGCATAATTCTAATTCTAATTTTTTTTTTTATATAATTATAATTATAATAATGAAATTAATCTCAAATATGAGTTCTCTAGGGTCAATTCTAGTGGTGGAAGGGTCTCAAATAGTGTTTGGGTCAAGCCGGAGCAAGGATGGGTTAAAATTAATTTTGATGGGGCTTCGAGAGGCAACCCGGAAATCTCAGGTGTTGGATGTGTGGCCTATGATGCTGAAGGTAAAGTTTTAATTAAAGGAGCTCAAATATTGCAACATGGTACTAACAATGAGGTGGAGGCACAAGCTGCCTTGCTATTGACTTGGCTTGCAACCTTAAAATTCTGAATCTACGTTTAGAAGGAGACTCTAAAATTATAGTTGATGCAATTTCAAAGGGTCTTTTCCATGTTGGCGGATAAGTAAATTCCTTTCACGATTATCAAATCACATATTAAGAGGGCTAGGAATGGGGTGGTAGGCCAATGTGGCATGTGAATTGGACCCCTTTTTAACCAGGTGGTGGGGTAGTGTTGATGAGGAAGTACTTTGGTTGACTTAGTTTGCAACTGACATAATTTGTTTTAAATGCTCACGGTACTAGTTTTAATCCTACACTTGTGTTTGTACTTTGTACCGACTTAGTTGCACTAACCTTGGAGAATGGTCTCTTTTGAAGGATGATAGTGCAAAATTATTGTGCATTTATGGGATGGATTGTGTTTGTGCGATGGTAGGTTGGTGATATTTTTTTCTTTCTCTTTCTCAATGTTTTTGTGGAGTAATTTGTAGAAGGAAAGATTCTAAGAAAATAGGTGTGAGGTGGTGTCATTGTTGGTAAAGAGAAATGGAAGTGAATTTCATGCTTAAGTCAAGAAAATAGTTATGCCAATTTCTTGGCTTTGTTTCAAAAAGAAGACTGAATGGAATGTTCTTATTTAAGGATGATGGGTTGGTTAAATGTGTGCAATTGATTTTGCGTGATTCTTTCAGCGACTTAAGGCATAGGTACTAGACAAACATGGATGTCTATTCTCTTTTAATGGTGTGGGGGCTAGATTTGGGTGATTCAGTGGAGGTGGTGAAGGCGATTATGACAACAATTGTACACCAAGATTACTTGGAGGGTATGGAGTCAATTTTGGAATGTGCAATCCTTGGTGTTGGGTTCAATGTTCAAGAGGGTATTGGAATTTTGAATCATGAATTGTTTGAGAAATGCATTGCCTTTGTGAGGTGGTTGAAAGGTCTTTACAAACCTGTTGCAAATAGGAGGCTTATCACAGATGGGAGGCACTAGAGGTCTTTGTATAGCTAATGGGGATAGAGGCTAAACTGCAAAGGGCAAAGGAGGTAGCAGGCCTTGCATAATGCAGAGTGAGACAACTGAGAAAGAAGAAGGTGGCAGTCGCTCAAGCTTGAGAGAGGCACGAGTACTTTGTTTGAAAATGTTGTTTACATCTATGGTGTTGTAATGCTTTCTAGGGTTATTCCTTGGCTTTTCTTCTTTCATCACAGACTATTTAGATATCTTGGTAGGCCGTTTAGATGCTTTTCTCGGATAGATAGAAAAATGGTTTCTTGAGTGTTTTTCGGAGCTAGAACATTGGCTTAAGCGGTTTTGGTAGGGTGGTTTGTCTAGTGGTTTTAGTTAGTTGCTTGGCTAGTTTTGAGACTAGATGGTAGGTGGTTTTTTGATGGACTCTAAGCTTGCAAGGATGTAAATCTTTTACCTTTAATATTAATATTACTGATCAATAAATTAATCTCAAATTAAATTATTAATTTGTAGTGTAATATTATATTATTTTATATATTTATGTAATATTAATTATAATTGGTCTTAATTAAAAAACTATTAATAATTATAAAAATGAAAATAGACATTTTTTGAATATTTAATGAAAATATTTAAATTTTTGATTAAAAGTTATTAAATTATTTTGTATATATTAAAATGATTAAATTTTTTATGATAATTAGTTTTATTATTTGCATTTTGAGATAAAAAAGAATAATGAAAATTTCTATATCTATTTAAAAAAATATATTTTATTTACAATATTATAAATAATAAAAAATTAAAATAGACATTTCTTTTTAAAAAAAAGAAAGAAATCTAAAAAAAACCTAAAAAATCTATCATTCCTAAAAAAATGCTCCTATAACACCAATTTTTTTAAACCAATCATAGTGTATATAAATAATTTCTACAATATCCTAAATATAAAAATATAAATCTCAACGTTACAAAAACCAAGTTTATTTTGAAAGAAAAAATAATAATCACTTTTGATTGGTGCAAAATAATTGATTGATTGGGCTTCAGTGAATGCAATAGTATTGCATACGACAAGTACTAATAAGAATTCATATTTTTAAATTTTAAATTTAAATGGATGTCTTTGAATGGAATTAAAACATTTCATATAAAAATTTCACTTACAAAAAATAAATAATAAGAACAAGTAGATGAAAGAAAGAATTGTCAATTTAGCATTTGTTTGTAGGAGTTATTAGTGGGGTGAGCATCAAGTTATGTCTGTTGGCGAAGCTTGATGGTAGAGGACTCATAAAATAATGAAGTCCATTTATAATAAATATAATTAATTGATGAATTTTATCAAATAAGTGAATGGATGAGGTCCATTCTTGTTTGTTTGGGGTAGGAACTAATGCTTCCTCCCCTACCATATCTTTTCTTAGTGAAATGGTCAGAGCGTGGGATAAGAATGAAGTAGGAAAAGGTAGTCCCTACAAAATAAACATATTTAACTATAGAAAGTCAATTACAAATTGATAAATATAATAAATGTATGTCAAGGGATTTTCTTGAAGCATAATTAAGTTCTTTTTAATGCTCAAAGAAAAAGTGTTACTATATTTATGTTTGTTATAAATGCATATAACTTTAAGGACTGTTAGTAAGTGATTATGTAAAAATATATTAAATTAATTCATAAAAAGGTAAGTGAACGTGTAAAAATATATCGAATTAAGTCATAATGGTTAGTGTAAAATGTGGTAGTAAGTTTCGTAGGATTGATCTTGGAAGAGCTTCATGGTTAACCATACATGAGTAATTTTTACTATACATGCAAGAATACCAAATCATAAATGCAAGAATGACATAAAATCATACCAAACCCTTGAGGAGATATACAAGCTAATTGTCTCATCTAGGTTTCATACTAATACACTTGATCAAGGATCTTGTTTATAATTATGCACATTTTTGCTCACCACTATATTTGAAACACTTAATGTTCAGAGCACACTTTTTTGTCCCGTATCCAACTTGACTATCAATGGAGGTAGAAACACCAAAATAGGGGTTTGGCTAAGGAAAACCATTATATAGACATAACCTTTTTCTTCCCTTTAGGTTTAGATTTAGTATTCCACATTAGTTAGCTAGTATAAGAGGAAAGAGACTACTATATAGAGATTAATATACCAATTCTAGGAGAAAATTCTTGGACTGTGTTCCCTGGTGCTATAATCCTAGAATTTTGAGATAGATTTTGGAGTAATAGGAGTTCTCGATCTTTTGTGCCCACTAGAAAAGGGAACCTAGCTCACTACTATAGTAGTTTTAGGCTCTACTAGCTATCATAATTGCACATCTATATCCCTATTTCATTTATGTAATTTTCTATTCATCTCTATACTTTCATTAGTCTATTTTACCTGTTTATGTCATCATTTATGCTTGCTTTTAGACCTAATTATATCACATCTAAATCAATGAATCAATCTTCCATGTCATAAAGGAATAGAATCCTAGTTAGTCAAGCATTACACCTTTGGCTTGTTCATATTCCAGTATTTTATGGAAGAGAGTTTGGTTCTTGTTAAGTTGCTAGCTATATTTGTCAATCTCTTTTCCATATCATCCTATTTTATGAATATGACATCTTTTGTATATCTTTTGATTGTAGAAACAATAAATAATATATAATTTACATATATTTTTTATGAGTTTTTGTTGGCATTTGTTGACATTGATGTCAAACCTAAAGTTGTGTGTGTTGCCATTGATGATATCTTGGGTTGTATGATTGTTGAAGAATGTGGGGAGATTTTTGGTCATATGTGTAGAATGATGTTTTTATTGATGTCAACTCAATATGTGTTCTTATAGATGTCAACTTCAGGTTATGTAGTTGGAGAAGTGGTAAAATGACACATGATGTGACATTTGAAAGAGACAATTTGATATGTGATTAACATGAATGAAGACATTCCTTGATATGTGATTAAAATGTTTGAAGATAATTTGGTATGTGAGAAAGATGGTTTTATATGTAACCAACATGGTTGAAGATAGGTTGGAAGTTCATTAGATGTATCCATGGTAGAATATAAATCCAAATGCATGGTATGTATATGGTAACACAATGTTACATATGCTTTGTGATTTGGTTACAGAATGTGAATACATTAGTTGATAATTACATGCTCAAGGAGCTAGTTGGTTGATATTTGAGATTAAGTAAATTTGTTTAAGTGTTGAACATTGTATTTTCCTTAGTATGCTAGCTGGTATTGTGAGATCTACATTATACTGCATTGCATGATCTAGTTGTGCAGTTTAGGAGTTACAGAGTTGCATGTTCTAGTTGTGCAGTTTAGGAGTTACAGCGTTGCATGTTCTAGTTGTGCAGTTTAGGAGTTACAGCGTTGCATGATCTAGTTGTGCAGTTTAGGAGTTAGAGCTTTGTAGTGTTTAACGAGCATAATTCTTGAATTTCAAGTCATACACATTTGTGCACAAAATTTATAGGTTTCCATTCTCCAAATTATAGTTTGATAGTTTTCAGTATTTATGTTGACTCAATAGACTGCTTTGTATTCTTCCACAGTGATTGGTATACCTGTGTGGATTTAGTAACATGTACAATATGGTAGAAGGGCTCAGTAATATGAATTTCAAATGAATTTGTACCACACAATGTTATCTTATGGTTGAAGTGTTATAGTATATTCGATTTGCCTTGTTTCTATTAGCTTAGTTGGTTTTTCCACTTTCACTAGAATTTGAAATAGATGCGCATTTTGTAATTATATAGATGTTCATAGTAGGGTTGTTTAAAGTCCATTTTTTAATAAGGGATGGAACATGTCTAGGTGGTGAATATTTTGTAAATGATATAGGTGCGAATGGGATAATGGTAGAGAAGGCCATTTTAAGATATACAACTTTCATATTTTTTAATATATTTTCACAGTAATATTTATATTATATTATAATAATTAATATTATTTTATTAAATTTAGAGTTATAGTTAATATTAGAAGTTTAATATGGATTAAACTTCTAATATTTTATGGTGTACAAGTTTAATTTAAGAAGATTTTAAAATAACTATTTGATATTGATTTGTTTTTAAATATAACTATAATTATTAGTTGTCTATAATGCAAACAAATTCCCCTTTTTGGAAGATTGCAATAAAAAAGAGTAGTGCATTCTTTTTTAAAATGGTTGTGTCTTTTTTTCTGATTTTTCATTTTACTTTTATGATCTTTGCTTACATGTGATCTTTATCTTGACTTTTTAAGAAAAAGATCAAATGATTTTTTATTTTTTTTAAAATTTGATACCTATCAATTTTAGATAGTTTTTTAGCAAATATATATTTTAGTATACATAAAGTAAAATGTCTAAAAACTATCATATATTTTTTTTCAAACTATTGATTAGAATCTACATCATTTGCTTAATAAGGAAAATTTTAAAAAATTGAAATATTTATAAATGACTACTTTGACCATAAAATAAAAATATTTGCTACATCAAACTATTGATTAGAATCTACATCATTTGCTGGGAATGACAGTTTAACTCTATAATTTGTGCATATGTTCCCATCGTGAGCGAAAGCATAGGCTCCTGCAGTAGCCATTTCATTCTCTGAATCATCTTCTGTGTAATAAAAATAGTTGTGTTGAGAGATGATGCAAAAATTCCCAAATATTCTAATTTATGTCCAGCATTAAAAAAACATAAAGCATTAAATTTAATACATAAAACATATTCCCAGCATTAAATTTAATACATAGAACAAATTCCCAGCATTAAATTTAGTTTACAACTGACATAATTTGTTTTAAATGCTCATGGTACTAGTTTTAATCCTACACTTGTATTTGTACTTGTTACCGACTTAATTGCACTAACCTTGGAGAATGATCTCTTTTGAAGGATGACAGTGCAAAATTATTGTGCATTTATGGGATGGATTGTGTTTGTGCGATGGTAGGTTGGTGATATTTTTTACTTTCTCTTTCTCAATGTTTTTGTGGAGTAATTTGTAGAAGGAAAGAGTCTAAGAAAATAGGTGTGAGGTGGTGTCATTGTTGGTAAAGAGAAATGGAAGTGAATTTCATGTTTAAGTCAAGAAAATAGTTATGCCAATTTCTTGGCTCTGTTCCAGAAAGAAGACTGAATGAAATGTTCTTATTTAAGGATGATAGGTTGGTTAAATGTGTGCAATTGATTTCGCATGATTCTTTCGATGACTTAATGCATAGGTACTAGGCAAACGTGGATGTCTATTCTCTTATAATGGCGTGGCAGCTAGATTTGGGTGATTTAGTGGAGGTGGTGAAGAGGGTTATGCCAACAATTGTACACCAAGATTACTTGGAGGGTATGGAGTCAATTTTGGAATGTGCAATCTTTGGTGTTGGGTTCGATGTTCGAGAGGGTATTGGAATTTTGAATCAAGAATTGTTTGAGAAATGCATTGCCTTTGTGAGGTGGCTGGAAGGTCTTTTGTAAAGAGGAGGCTTATCGCAAATGGGAGGCACTAGAGTTCTTCATATAGCTGATGGAGATAGAGGCTGAACTGCAAAGGGCAAAGGAGGTGGCAGTTGTTCAAGCTTGAGAGAGGCACAAGTAGTTTTGTTTGAAAATTTATGTCCAGCATTAAATTTAACACAGAAAACATTAAATATTCTAATTTATGTCCAACATTAAATTTAATACATAAAACATTTAATCCTTGTAGGATTTCATTTACAAATATTCCTAGTTGAATTGGAGTCCACTTGTGACTAACAAACTAGATATATGCTTACTATGTTCAACACCTACTCTTGTTCAACAAATTTTTGATATCCACCTTCTGCTTCTTCCACAACTTGTTCATATTCTTTGTTTTTCCCTTCTACTTTCCACATTCTTCACTCTCCGCAAGAACATGATGCTATGCCTCTCTTGTTTATAATTTTATTTTTTTTAACTTTTAATTATTAACATTGTTCTACAATATACATAAAAACACGATGTTCAAAATCTTTAAATCAGTCCTTCCATTAAAATATAAAATATTAAATAATAAAAAAAAATCCACAACCATTCTATTAAATATATAAAATGTTAATAAAAATAAACACACAACGCATTAATTTAAAAACGCACTACCACCGCTGCTATCAGAATTAGTAAATCGCTGCATGAAAATCTTTAAATGACACTCTTAAATTTAATAGTATATCTATTTTTAATGTTCACTATTGTTATTTTTAATTATATTATAATGTTCACTATTACTATTACTATTATTATTATTGTTGTTGTTGTTGTTGTTATTATTGTTGTTTTTTTAATATCATTATTATTATTATTATTGTTGTTGTTGTTGTTATTGTTGTTATTGTTGTTATTGTTATTATTATTATTGTTATTATTATTATTGTTATTCTTCTTATTATTATTATTGTTATTATTATTATTGTTATTCTTCTTCTTCTTCTTATTCTTATTATCAATTTTATTTTTAAGTAGAGTTGGGTGAGTAATATGAATATTTTTGGGTCGAAATAATATTTAGAGTTACAGTATTAATACTATTATTGCAGTTGAACCTTTTCTCATAGTTAGAAATCAACTAAGATAAATGTTCAAATAAGAAAACAATTAGGGTTAGTAACAATATTTGAAGTAATAGAATGTTCAACATTGTTGACATAAATGTAAATGAGAGAGCATAATTAACATAAAGGTAAATGAGATGGAAGAAAAAGTTAATTGCAAACAAGCTCATATATTTTACTAATGTATTTAAAAAACAATTAGAATTAGGAAAAATCTTTGAATTAATAGAATGTCAAACATAGTTGGCATAAATGTAAAGGATAGCATTTAATTGACAAAAATGAGAGCGAGGAAGAAGTTAATTGTAAACTCATCATATATTTTAATTAAAAATTATAATGATAATAAAATAAATCCCATTACTAAATTTTAAAAATTTGTGGATATTGTAGTACTATTTAAACAAATAAAAAATTATCAATTCATTCTAATATTTAGATGTGAATGTTATATAAAAATAAGTTAATAGTACTACATTACATGAGAAGGATAGAAATTCAATTTCAAGTATGCTAGTCATAATGTTACATTACATGAACAACATCATGCAAATTAAATGGTCCAATAAGAATTTGAACCTTGGTGGTCACTTCACCAAGAAATGTTTTAACCATAACACTACATGTCAAAAGACAACCAATTCAATTATTACTAGCATATACATGTTAAATTTTAACCTATAGTTTTTCAATTTAATATTTTGGTTAGAGTTATGGTTTGATTCCATTTATTATTATAATTAGGGTATAATGTTATTATTAATATAATACTATAATAATTATAGTCATGATAATATTAATAAAGTCCCTCTCATTAATAATTTAATAATGGTTAGGGTTTTGTTTTTTTGTTAAGGAAAGAAGGGAAAGGGCCCTGATCCATACAAAGAAACCAACTAGAAACCAACTATTTGGGGATAGAAAGTGGTGGTAGCAAGCCAACCAACAACGAAACCTCCTAGATCACCAGATGTAGGAGGGGGGATTTTTTTGAAGTTCCCCTAGCTAAAAGTTAAGGTTTTACATTGGCACCCTTAACCAACTAGCAACATTGAACCAGTAACTCCCACTAGCAATTTCTCTTCCCAACTGCCAAACTCCCCTCCACCTCAAAAGAAGGGGATCCCACCTCAATAGGAGTAGGAGAGAAGAAGACTAATGAAGGGAAAAACCAAATAGGCCACCATGAAACATCTGAACAACACCGATTGAGTAAATACCATATAAAGCAGTCATTACCCTCCAACCAAAAGCAAATCCCCAATTGAGTAAATACCATATAAAGCAGTCATTACCCTCCAACCAAAAGCAAATCCCCAGCTTAGAAGGAGATGCCTCCACCTCAATAAGGAACAAGGTAGAGTGCAAAAAGAGAAAAATACACCATTCCCTCAATAAAGAACCCATTAGAAACCCCACCTTAATAGGGGTACTCATCACCTCTATAGAAGCCTTACTGGGAGGAGCCCAACCAGGAACATCACAGGCCCAGTTGGAAGAGAGAGGGAAAAACAAGTCCTTGACAAAACCAAACCTTAACCAGAAAAAGATAGAGGCCAAAACAGGCCCTTGAAAACTACTAGCAACCATTTGGCTGACAATAGAAATAGCAACAACAACGTAATGAAACCCTAAGAGAATAAGGAAACAAAAAGATCTCACCAAGCAATCACCTACGAGCCTCCATCTCAAAAGGAGACAAAAGTAGAATAAACCACACAAATTCCTCCAGAAAGGCAGATGAAGCCGAGGCCACATAATAGAAGCATCCTGTATCACAACCAGTCTCCCACATCCAACATTACACCTCCAGCCATGAGCGGCAACAACACCAAGACATAAGGAGAAAAACTGGAAGGTAGGAGAGCCCACACAATTGCAAATCCACCAAAAAGGGCATG
>NC_081414.1:208060635-208068135 GCF_030272615.1 Cryptomeria japonica
TCCTCATCCCACCATTTAGGAGTTATTTCTCCACTCTCCTCTGGGCTTAATATTTACTTATTGTTAATGCAAACTAAATTTAAGGCTCTTTCTAATTCCACAAGGATATCATGATCAATATCCTCGACCTGAGTTTGAGTCTCAGGAATGTCCAGCCCTAGCTAGGCTGAGGAAGAAGGATTAACATCTTCATAATTGAGTTTATCTAATTCATAAATTATATCCGGCCTTAAGACATCAGTTTATTTTAAAATATTTTCCAAGGATGCCTTATTGTCGATCTGGGGTCGACAATTCTTATCTAGATTATGAGGGGGGGATACTAAGGGTACCAAATAGGTATCATCAAGAGTTTCCAGATAGAAGCCACCCTTATCTTTCATAAATTTCACATTAATTTTAGGTTTTGTAGTATGAGATTCCACTTTGATATGATTGACCTCCTCTACTCAGAATCCTTAATTAAAATGTTCAATATAACAATGAATTCATTATAGAGATTTGGATTAATAGTCCAAGATCCCTAGCTTGATAAAATTTCAATTGGATCGAAGGATTTAACATCTAATTTTAATTCTATAAGCAATTTTATGTGTTTATACTGGTCTTCTCTGTCAAGACCTTCACATCCAATGTAGGTGCCCAGTTTTTTACCAATAACTTCTAGAATTTGGGGGAAGTGATATTCGACAGGGAGAGGGCCCAAATCCACCCATCTCCACATCCTACTAGGTCTAAAATAAAACGGGTCAAAATTCAGATACCATTCCATAAAAGAAAAACAATGACCCTAAAATAACCTAACTTTGCCTGAAAGAATATCTTTTTTAATGTCTAAATTCTTATAGAAAATAAATAAAACATCATTGTCCAAATGAGAGATACTTACCTCCAGAGGGAACCATGATTAGGACTAGTCAATTTCTTCCTAACCTGGGAAATCCTTACCATTCCATTTAACCAAAAGCCCTAGCCTATAATATAGGTTCCACATCGGGGTGAGCATCGATGAAGAGATTTTAATAGTACAATTGGCTTTAGGTTGTGAAACTGGTTCCTTGTTCTCTTTATTGGATGGGAAAGCCTTAATTTTTCCTAGAGGAGCAGCATTTGGACCTGAAACCGAAGGATACCCAAGGTTCTGGCCTCTATTTGGCCAAAATTGATTTTTAGTTTTAGTCAATTTTCCATTAGTGACTCTTTTAAGTGTGACGTTGGATTTATGGTGGATATTCAAGTAAGGGGAAGCACATTTATCCACCTATGCTTCATTTTCAAACACCCATTGGGGGCGATGATTTCTAATCGGATTTGGTTTAGGAAGAGTCACAAAAGAAATATTTTTTGCCGATGTTTGTTTTGGTATCGAACCTTGTTGTAAATTTATAGTACAGATAACATGCCCTCCATGTGGGAGTCTACCTCGGGGATCCATGTAATCTTAAATATCCTAATTGTTTTTTCATTTCTTCTGTTTCTTTCTGATCATAGTCTACCATTGCCCCTTGGTATCGCTCCTCAAGGGTGCAGATTTAGGAAGATGATATTGAGTAATTCCCAAATTTCTTCATATTCGCTTAGTAAATTTTAATTAATAATAATAATTTGTTAGTAACATGTGTTTAAAAATAAATAGTTGAATATATAATTCAAATTATTTGAAATAAATTATAAATATATCATGGATAACACAGATGAATAAAATGCATACATCACTGACTATATGTTTTGATAATTATAGTCTTGGTTAAATATTTATATGGTAATAATAACAACTCTCAGACAACATCTATTAAATAGTGTCAAAATATAATTTAGCTAGAGTTAAAATGTGAACCATTTATGCATTGGCAATAAGTCTCCATTTTCAATATCATCAAGAAGAGCTCAAACTTTAATTGTCACATTAGATTTCATGACATGCAATGCATGTATTCTATATTGTGCATGTACAACAACTTTAATGATGACATTACTTAATGCACTATGAATTTGACTGAATAATTGAACTTAAAAGTAGTGAGCAACCATTCCTCAAGTAGCCCTGTGTGATAACTAATTTGAGATTTCCCCCTCAAGTAGCCCTGTGTGATAACTAATTTGTGATTTTCCCTTAAGGAATCTCATGAGCTTCATATTGAGTCGATTAAAAAGGTTGTGATTTATGATAGCCATTGTTGGCCTAATAGTGACCTTCCAAATACATCTAGCAAGGTAGGGATCTTGAAGCTCATGGTATAGAGAAATTGACCAATTAAAAAAATTTGTATTCTCAATTTATAGATTATTTAATTGTACATCTAAGTTCATTTTCACCTTGGATTCATAAATAAAGTTAAAGTATCTAGAGCATAATTATAAAAACAAATTGACTAGTTATTGGTCCATTTTTTAAAATTTTGTTGACAAACTTTTCTCTCAAACAATAGCCAACATTGAATTCTTCTATACAAAAGCTAACATTGATTGGAAGTTTCCAATGATACTTTGACAACCAAGTGGATACCCATGTAATTTCATTGTGTGTCATCCTAATGACCCACATGCAAATTATTATTAGCATTTACATCAATAACAAATAGGAAAATGTAATTTTTTATAGACTAATTAGGATATCATATATATGATTCCAAAGTTTAAGCAATTATATGTTATTAAAGTAAATAAAAATATAATAAATTCAAATACAATTTTTATTGAATATTTAACCTAAAGATATTCTTTGTTTCTATCCAAATACTTTCAAATTAATTTGTGATTAACTTGTTATTGAATTATTTGAATTAACCCTTAACATCTTAACCTCCACAACAACCCTCGTTGAATCCTATTGTATATCCTAGTAATTAAACCTTAACTATAACATTAAATAAATATTAACCATTAGTAGACCTTATATCTACTCATTAAAATATGTTTATGTAATTGTAAGGTAAATTAGTATATTGTATCGAAAATTTTGATACGTTTTCAATAAATATTTTTAAAATATCTATAGTAAACCAAGTGACAATTTTATAAAACACTTATAAAACTAAGAAAGAAAAATTCTTGAATAATAGTGAGATTTGGTTTAGCTTCCTTAAAAATGTCCTTGTTGTGGAGTCTTACTTTCATCTCTTTGGCAAGTGTTTTATTCCTAATATAAACACAGTAAATTAATAAATTGATGGTTTTGTGAATGAATTACAAAATCCAACCCACCACCAATAATGCAGTATGAAAAAAGTGTAGAAGGGCATAATAAAACATTTTCAAATATACTACATTATTTAAAGAGAATGAAAGTTCTAATTTGTAAATATTTATTAATACTAAAAAGCTAATATTAAAAATAAAAAAATGATATGATATTTAAATATCTTTTGTACAAAATATTTTTTTGAAAAATATTAAATAATAAATTGTCAAAAATATTCTTTCTACAAAATAAATTTTATGCCCATTCAATTTATGGTACTATTACAAAAATTAACACAATAGTTACAAATTTCTTGCAAGTTTTAGTCAAATATTTTTTCCATGGAGATAAACAATTTCAAAGAGACACCTAAAGATTATGTGCATATCCAATAATCATTGCATTCGACGAACCCTTGTATCTCTTTAGCATTTTCTGAAGCAACTCTATTACCTCATCAACATACCCATTTTGTGCATTGGTACTCTAGGCGACAATGTCTCATTGAGGCATCTTTTCAAAGAGCTTTTGAGCCTCTTCTAAGACTCCATTATGTACATATCCTCCCATGAGTGCATTCCATGTGATACAATTTCTTTTGGAATTTTTTCAAATACCTTATACAAATTGTGGAATAGGGTTGTTCTCAATTAAACAAGATAAACCTATTATAAGAACAAAGCAGACATTTAGATCAAATTTGTAATATTATATATAATGCTGACTAATTTATTACCCAAAAAATAATGCACAATGTATTTTATCTCCTTCAAATAAGTAGTTAGATAAAATAGTTTTGAATTTAAGCCCATGCATATTAAATTTACCCTACATTGTAGAGGATTAATGGGTGTGTGTGCATCAGAAAGAAGTCCAAATGACAATTTTTTTCATCTTGTTTAATAGAGTTCTCATTTTAGTTATCTATATATTGCATGTCACATTCTTTATCTCGGAAACAAAGAAATCTTTGTATTCTACTCTCTGTGAGCCTTGGCTATTTGTAGGGCACATAATCTAATCCATTCCATCATGATGCTCATAAATAGGATTATATTCATAGTTGCATTTCTATTTGCAACAAAATATCCTTTACAATATAGTATCATGAAATTAATTAAGGGTTTCAATAGTTTGTGGGGTTTTGAGCATGAAACAATGTCACAAGAGAAATCTAAGATAACTATCTAGCTTGATAGGTAGTTAGGCAATAATTTGATTGTTTTAAGATCCTTATGCTTTCCTTCAACCCTTTCACATTTTGCAATATTTGATTGATATTGCTAAAAAAATAAATCTTTGAATGAATGCAAGGAGTTAGGTCAAGTCTTTAAAGGCATACAAGTTAGGCTACTATAGTGAAACCATTAAAGTACAACTTGACTACACTACAAGAGTTAGCACTTTATTGTATGCAATCTTTTTTCTATTACCTCATTTTTCCACCATTTTTATTTTGTATTTTAGAGTTGGGGATATTTCTATCAAATTTTTACTTATCTAAGTAATGCTTTGCTCTTTTTCTTGATAGTTTTGTTAAATTACATAATAGTTTAGCTCAAAGAAAATTTCTTGTTTTCAGATTTTTCTCCTTACTTGGGTTATGATGCCACCAAGTGCGGATATCATGCATGATTGTAAATTTATTTATCTTTTTATTTTATGCACTTTAAGTGTAGTAGTAGGGGAAGGTCATATAGAAGATACTAATATAGATTACTGCTACATGCAACATCTTTTCTCATGTATTAACAATGCATAAATCTAATAAAGAAGGATATAGAAGAGAAGAGTGTTTAGCAGTATGCTACCATTATCACATGACCAACAAATAATGTGAATATTAGAGTTGATGGGAAGCATCTAGTCATTGAAGATTGATCTACCAAAAACTATTTCTTGCATTGTAATCAATTACTTTTCTTATATCAATCAAATGTTTTTGATTAAGAAAGTAACAAAACAACAACCCAACCATTTTCTATATTGATCAAATGTTTGTAATCAACTATTTCCTATATCGATCAAATATTTTTGATTAAGAAAGAAACAAAATAACAACCCAACTATTTCCTGTATTGATCAAATGTTTGTAATCAACTATTTCCTATATCGATCAAATGTTTTAGAGATAGAACAAATCTCCTATTTTGGCAAAAGGTTTTAAACATGGAACAAATCCCAAATTTTTGACAAAAGGTAGGGGCTCTAGTTACATCACAACTCTTGTCAAGTCTAACAATTTGAATTTAAAAAATGTGAGGTTAAGATCATTTCCTACTTTAATATAATCATGGGATGTATTATGGAAAGATATTATTCATTTAAAATAGTAAAATAATAAGAAAAATTTATTAAAAAATAAATTCAATAAAAGAGCTTAATATATATTAATTTCATAAATATTAGGTTATAATACTTTTTAAATTCTTAAGAGCATATATTTTATAAACGTTGATTTACATAGTCCACTAAGATAAGAAAAAAGACACTATAATTTTAGTCACTCATATTTTTGAAAGTAAATAAGTATTCCCAAACCTATATGCAAAGTAAATTTTTAAATATAAAATGATATTAACTATTTAAATTGAGAAATACTTTTTTATTAAGAAATGATATAGAATCTATGGAGTAAACGTTACAAATAATTATTTTATATTATCCTAAAATTTATTAAAAAATATCTTGCTATAATTGAAAGATTTTTTATTAATTTTTCCTTATGTGGCCAAATTAGATCAAAAAGTGGGATGCTATATTATTTTTTCACCCATGAACATGTATTTAAAAATAAATATGTTCTCTTATACATAAATGTAAAATAATTATTCAATTATAAAAGGATTTTGAGGTATATGCAATGGATCCAAGTAGATATAATTATGTGTATTCATTCTTTGTCATGCATGTTTATTGGGAATACTCATAATAGATGAATATGTACAATCATAGAGTAGGATTTGAAAAAAATGTATACGAGAAGTAGTAACCATATTGTATGTATAGATACTTGTCACTATCTACAAGCTAAAAAAAATGATGTTAGTGATAGAATAAGCCCCTTTAATTGGTTCCATCCATATTTAAGTATTTGGGAAGAGGCAAACCTAGTACAAGAAATATAAATGTAACCTATGTTTATAAATTTTCAAATCATGTAAAATAATTTGATTTTATTAAAGCATTATGTAGGAATTAGTTGGACATATTAAATAATAGTAATATTAACAATATAGAAAATGTATATACCAATAATTTGGCTTCAAGAGAACAAGCACATAATTTTCTATGTAAGAGAGGATTCCTAATGGAGATATGCATCTAGTTGTGTGAGGTATTAAATATTTTGATGAAAATAATTATGTGAGGAAGCTCATATCGTAAGTATTTTTTATGTTTTAACTACACATTGAACACAACACCTCTAAAATGTCAAAGAAAAAAAATATAAACAAATTATTTTTTACAAGGAAAAGAGAAAAAAAAAACCATAAAGCTTCTAATAAATTAGTTTTGCATGATGGCATTAAGCAGAAAAATTTATAGATATTTTTTGTGCTTCTTTATTGTGTTATGACCTTTTGAAATATTTAGTGTGAGGAAGAAAAATAAACAATATTTATTTTGATTTGGATAATTAAAGAATCATTGTCTTTTGATCCTGAAGGAGTGTGTCTATACTTTTCTCTTGTAAGCTTACTTTATTTTTAGAAAGGAAAAACTACTTATTTCCTTTTTATTTTTAGGAAGCATATCTAGGGCATTGACCATCTAAGACAATGATCGTAAATACTTAGTGTGTAGGGGAAAAAGTGAGACTGAGTATGGAAACCCTAATCTCACTCTTATACACACTCATGGAATACGAAAGAGCCTAGAGAGGTAATGCACGCCAACTACTTCTTATGAGAAAGAGAGAGTCATGGATTACCTCTTAGGTTTTCTATTCCTTTGTTGTAAATGAGAGAGATGAATGATGCAAAATGTAACCTAACCTAGAAAGCAAGTAAGCAAGCAAATCCTAATCTGAGAATGCAGATCAAAGAACAACTGATACACTACTGAAAAGTATAGATCAGAAGGAAAAATCAGAGGTGCACCTATGTTTGGAATCTGAGCAGAATTGTTCAGGACTAGGGTGCCATGCCACTATCTTGATTCTGCAATCCTGGAGCTACAACATCTGACAGGAGGGATCCTGAGATCTACAAAGTACTGTTCTGCCAAGTCCTACTGATAGAGGGAAGGACCATGGGGCCACCCCACTGTTTTGGGTAGGACCATGATGCCACACCCCTATCTTTAGGGTTTCTACC
>NC_081414.1:208075635-208158135 GCF_030272615.1 Cryptomeria japonica
CATCAGGACCTGGGGATTTTTTAGGATTCATTTGATTCAGGGATGATATCTTCTGAGAAATTACTATTTAACATTCTATTTTGGGCCTCTGAAACAATCTTAGGGATGCATTCCAGAACCTTAGATTGTGCATTCAAGTCAGATGAGCCTCGATTATTCACAATTTCCATGAGATGATTAATTACTTATTGGGCAATCAATTTGGGGTCATCTAAGCTATTACCTGACCTATCCTTAATAGTTTAAATCCTATTAAAGTTCCTCCTTATCTTAGTGCTATTATGAAAAAATTTAGTATTTTTGTCTCCACTCTAAAGCCAGGTATCTCTAGATTTTTGCCTCTAGAATACTTCCTCCTTTGCCAAGATGTTATTATAAATTCCTATAAGCTCTTTCCCTTTAGCATAACTCTGTGGATTCATTCCATTTTTTTATGACTATTTCGTTTAGCTCTTGAAGCTCTTCTTCAATTTTGGCATTTTCTTCAAAGATATTGCCAAATTTTTCTCTATTCGAGAGCAAGAGTTTTTGCTTAATATATTTTAGCTTAGCTACAAAATAGAATATCTTATATCCTATGAATCTTTCCTCATCCCACCATTTAGAAATTAAATTGAGGAAATTTTCATCTAACATACACATTTTTTCAAATTTAAAGGGACATCTAGAAGGATGCATATCCTCTTCAATCAGAAGGTGAATAGGAAAGTGATTCGAGCCAGAGGCATGGATAATTTGAGAGTTGATTATGTGAGAAAAATCCAACAAATTTCCTTTGAAAAGGATTCTGTCAAACCTCTTTGCAATGTGACTAAAGCCTAATCTCCTATTGTTCCAGGTGAAAATACCATTACTAGTTTTTGATTTCCACAAGTTCATTAGTGTTTACCTAATGTTTGAAACCTTTCATTGATTGGGGGGTTCTTCTGACTCCCCCCCTCTCCCCCATTTTTCTAAAATGTCTATCAAAGCATTAAAATCCCCTTCATCAATAAAGTGACTGCCTAGATGGAAGTCAAAGAGGTAACAAAGTTCCCTCCACATCAATCTCTTCCTATCATCAGGAACGAGACCATAAACTTTTAATAGAAGGAATTTAAGGTTACTTTGCATGCTCTTAACCATTCCTCCTGTCCAATGTCTATTGTTGAACAGATGAGTATAGGAAACCTTCCTAGGATCCCATATAAAACATAGACCTCCTGAAGCACCAATAGCCTCAACCGAACCTATCCTCCACAAACCTAATTCCTGCCAAAATTAGAAGAGTCTTCAAGAGTAAACTTTGTCTCTTGAAACATCAGGAAATCAATTTTCCAAGAAAATAAGAAGCACTTAATTAAGTGTTGTTTGTTAGTGGCCTTTAATCCCCTAACATTCCAAGTAATTAACTTCATGGATCTCTGGGAAGGACCTTCCCCTTCCTTGCATTAAAGAAATTAGTAGGTTTACCTTGGTCTCGGGCTAGACAATCCAATGTTCTAAGTTCTACTACAGACTTTCTGCCTCTCTTTTTGCCTTCAACTGCATAGTCAGGGAGGTCAATACTATGACAGTTTTGACTGATTCCCAAAACATGCTCCGAGATAGGGTTATCTGTGATGCTCACCCCCTTGGCCTGAGGAACCAAAACTGGAGTATTTACCTCCATTTCCCCATTCTCCTCCATAGAGCTCAAATTTTTTTGGATGAGGAATTATTTCTCCACTTCCTCCTCTAGGCTTAATAATTCCTTATTGTTAATGCCAACTAAAATTAATGCTCTTTCTAATTCTAGAGGGATATCATGATCGATATCCTCGACCTGAGTTTGAGTCTCAGAAATGTCCAGCCCTAGCCGGGCTGATGAAGATTGATTAACATCTTCATAATTGAGTTTATCTAATTCATGAATCATATCCAACCTTAGGACATTAGTTTATTTTAAAAGATTTTTCAAGGATTTCTTATTGTTGATTTGGGGTCGACAATTCTTATCTGAATTATGAGGGGGGAATACTAAGGGTACCAGATGGGTATCATCAAGAGTTTCCAGATAAAAGACACCCTTATCTTCCATAAATTTCACATTAATTTCAGGTTTTGTAGTCTGAGATTCCACTTTGATATGATTGACCTCCTCTACTCGGAATCCTTAATTAAAATGTTCGATATATCAATGAATCCATTATAGAGATTTGGATTAATAATCCAAGATTCCTGGCGTGATAAAATTTCTGTTGGGTCAAAATATTTAACATCTAATTTTATTTCTATAAGCAATTTTATGTGTTTATACTAGTCTTCTATGTCAAGACCTTCACATCTAATGTAGGTGCCCAGTTTTTGACCAATAACTTCTAGAATTTGGGGGAAGTGATATTCGATGGGGAGAGGGCCCAAATCCACCCATCTCTGCATGCTACTAGGTCTAAAAGAAAATGGGTCAAAATTCGGATACCATTCCATAAAAGAAAAACAATGACCTTGAAATAACCTAACTTTGCTTGAAAATATCTTTTTTAATGTCTAAATTCTTACAGAAAATAAATTAAACATCATTGTCCAAATGAGAGATACTTACCTCCAGAGGGAACCATGAATACCACCAGTCAATTGCTTCCCGAGTTGGGAAATCCTTACCATTCCATTTAACCAAAAGCCCAAGCCTATAATATGGGTTCCACATTGGGTTGAGCATCGATGAAGAGATTTCAATAGTACAATTGGCTTTAGGCATCTCTTTATTGGATGGGAAAGCCCTAATTTTTCCCAGAGGAGTAGCATTTGGACCTGAAATCGGAGGATACCCAAGGTTCTGACCTCTATTTGGCCCAAATTTCTTATTATTCTTACTAGATTTTCCATTAGTGACTCTTTTAACCATGACTTTGGATTTATGATGGATATTCAGGTAAGGGGGCGCACATTTATCCACCTATGCTCCATTTTCAAACACCCACCGGAGGTGATGATTTCTAATCAGATTTGGTTTAGGAAGAGTCACAGAAGAGAGATTTTTTGCCGAAATTTGTTTTGGTACCGAACCTTGCTGTACATTTCTAGGATAGATAACATGCCCTCCATGTGGGAGTCTACCTCGGGGATCCGAGTAAGCTTGTATATCCTAATTGTTTTTCCATTTCTTTTATTTCTTGCTGATCAAAGTCCCCAATTCCCCATTGGTATCTCTCCTTAAGGGTTCAGATTTAGGAAGATGATATTGAATAATTCACATATTTCTTCATATTCACTTGATAAATTTTAATTAACAATAATAGTTTGTTAGTAACATGTGCTTAAAAATAAATAGTTGAGTAGATAATTCAAAGTATTTGAAATAAATTCTAAAATATAATAGAAAACACAGATGAATAAAATGCATACATCACTGACTATATGTTTTGATAATTACAGTCTTGGTTAAATATTTATGTGGTAATAATAACTCTCAGACAACATCTATGAAAAAGTGTAAAAATAGAATTTTAGTCATAGTTAAAATGTGAACCATTTATGCATTGGCAATAAGTCTCCATTTTCAATATCACCAAGAAGAGCTCAAACTTTAATTGTCACATTAGACTTCATGACATGCAATGCAAGTATTCTATAGTGTGCATGTACAATAACTTGAATGATGGCATTACTTAATACACTATGAATTTGACTAAATAATTGAACTTAAAAGTAGTGAGCAACCATTCCTCAAGTAGCTCTGTGTGATAACTAATTTGAGATTTCCCCCTCAAGTAGCCCTGTGTGATAACTAATTTGTGATTTTCCCTTAAGGAATCTCATGAACTTCATACTAAGTTTCTTAAAAAGGTTGCGCTTTATGATAACCATTGTTGGCCTAATAGTGACCTTCCAAATACATCTAGGAAGGTAGGGATCTTGAAGCTCATGGTATAGAGCAATTGACCAGTAAAAAAAAATTATAATCTCAATTTGTAGATTATTTAATTGTACATCTAAGTTCATTTTCACCTTAGATTCACAGAGAAAGTTAAAGTATCTAGAGCATAATTATAAAAACAAATTGACTAGTTATTGGTCCATTTTAAAAAAATTTGTTGACAATCTTTTCTCTCAACCAATAGCGAACATTGAATTCTTCTATACGAAAACTAACATTGATTGGAAGTTTCCAGTGATACTTTGACAACCAAGTGGACACCCATGTAATTGCATTGTGTGACATCCTAATGAACTACATGCAAATTATTATTAGCATTCACATCAATAACAAATAGGAAAAAGGTATTTTTTTTTAGACTAATTAGGATATCATATAAATGATTCTAAAGTTTAAGCAATTATATGTTATCAAAGTAAATAAAAATATAATAAATCCAAATACATTCAAATACAATTTTTATTGAATATTTAACCTAAAGATATTATTTGTTTCTATCCAAATACTTCCAAAATAATTTATGATTAACTTGTTATTGAATTATTAGAATTAACTCTTAACATCTTAACCTCCACAACAACCCTAGTTGAATCCTATTTTAAATCCTAGTAATTAAACCTTAACTATACCATTTAATAAATATTAACCATTAGTAAACCTTATATCTAATCAATAAAATATGTTTATGTAATTGTAAGGTAAATTAGTATTTTGTATTGAAAATTTTGATATGTGTTCAATAAATATTTTTAAAATATCTATAGTAAACCAAATGACAGTTTTATAAAACACTTATAAAACTAAGAAAGAAAAATTATTGAATAATAGTGAGATGTGGTTTAGCTTCCTTAAAAATTTCCTTGTTGTGGTGTCTTACTATCATTGCTTTGGCAAGTCTTTTATTCCTAATATAAAGAGAGTAAATTAATAAATTGATGGTTTTGTGAATGAGTTACAAAATCCAACCCACCACCAATAATGTCATATTAAACAAGTGTATAAAGGAATAATAAAACATTTTCAAATATACTACATTATTTAAAGAGAATTAAAGTTCCAATTTGTAAATATTTATTAATACTAAAAAGATAATATTAAAAACAAAAAAATGATATGATATATAAATATCTTTTCTACAAAATAGTTTTTTGAAAAATATTAAATAATAAATTGTCAAAAACATTTGTTCTACAAAATAAATTTTATGCCCATTCAATTTATGCTACTATTATAAAAATTAACACAATAGCTACAACTTTCTTGCAAGTTATAGTCAAATATTTTTTCCATACAGATAAACAATTTCAAAGAGACACCTAAAGATGTTGTTTGTTTCTATCCAAATACTTTCAAATTAATCTTTGATTAAATTATAATTCGATTATTAGAATTAACCATTGACCTCTTCACCTTAACAACAACCTTAGTTGAATCCTATTGCTAATCCTAATTAAACCTTAACTATATCCTTAAATAAATCTTAACCTTGAGTAAAGCTTATATCAATAAAATAGGTTTATGTAGTTGTAAGGTAAATTAGTATTTTGTATTGAAATTTTTTATATGTTTTCTGTCATGCCCACTTTTTAACCAAGTGAACATGACACAACACTAACAATTTTTTTTTTAACCTTAAACACAAATAACATAATATTTCAATTGAAATGCAATTCCCAAAATGTACACACTTAATAAATGCAACTAAACATAAATGAGGTACACCATAGTTTACTATGTTCACAAATTTATTTTTAACCATAACAATTTATACATTGTAAACCTCGAACAATAGTAGCAAATAACAAGTTACCACATCCAGTGGGATTAATTGATAAACATTAACTTAATGCTTTCTATAGTTTCCAACACAACATACCTCCTTCTTACCCAAGTTTTTCTTACATTCGTCCATGATGTGATTGCCTGACCTCCTATACCTGCACCTGCAAGTTGTTTATTTTTCTAGATATTCTAACACAAGATTAGAGGAAAGTTAGATGCATGATTATCATGAATCTTTAATTTGACTGGGTCAATTTATAACCATTACTTACTAATTTGCATAGATGAATATAAAATGCATAAGATTGCGAAGGAGTAGCGAGATCAGTCAAAAATCAGATATGCAATACCTAAGGGCCAAACCTAGTGTCTCGGGGGCTCATCAAAGATGGCCTTGCCTACGTGAAGGCACAGAGACCTCGTAGCTCATAAAACATTTTAAAACCCATATAATAAGATGGTATAAGAGTGGGTATGCAACCCTTTCTAGGGTCTAGTTCCCCAACCAGTTTTCTCATAGGCCATGCACTTAGGTGAAACGGGGACGAAACCAAATAAAATAAAAATCTACTTTTTAATTGCACACTCTAAAGAAGTTTTCAATGCTTCAATTGAACATATAGAGCTTTCATGTTTACCTTAAACCTAATATTAGCTCCTCTTACACAATTGATAATCTGCCTTGTGCATTGGTATTAAATCCATACCATACTATATTTAGACTATATTAGGAGGTAGGTTATTAACACATGACACAAATTTATAAGATTACCTAGAGTGTATTTTTCGCTACTAGTATCCCATAATGATAATGTCCTTACTTAACAAAGTCTCTTAATCCATCCTCATAATTAATGAATATCAAATCATTCTTGTACAATTGAAGTTGCATGAACATCCAATTGATTGTCCAATCAAATAATAAATGTCCCAACTATAGGTTGTGTTTAAAACATACTACATACTATACTTTCAACATTAATAATTTTTCATATCTAGAGACTAAAGAATCCTAGTGAAACCCTTCTCACATATAGCTAGAACATACCTTAATGCAATCCAATAAATGACTACCATAAGGACTCTGATACTAATAGTTTATAAAACTTCCGTTGAAGGCTTTCAAAAATACTCAACAATAAATAATTACTTCTACTAATCACGTCGTTGTTTGGGATTGAGTTATATATGTTTTATGTAACACATTTAAATTTATTCGACTTCGTAGTCAATTTCCATGTACTAGATTTGATAAAATTTCAAAAGAGAAGTTTAACTCTATCCACCTTATAGCCTTCAAGAAAGCTTGATTGAATGAGATGCAATATAGGATTAAATGATACTTAATTTAAATAGTCATCATAACAAATAAACACAAGAACTTAGATTTATGAACAAGCAAAGTACTTCTAAATTTTTTCAATTAGTATTAGGATAGATATAGAATAAGAATCTAATTTTCTGATCTCGAGTTCTTCTTTGACTAATTTAGCAATAACAAAATAGAATAAATTGAAGAATTTGAAAAGGAACAATAAGAAGATAGAAGTTCAAATCGATTAATCTCATTTGTCTACTAGCATGAATTCAAACTAAAGAAGATTAGTTCTACAAGAAAGAAATATGTATTTGCCTCATAAATAATCTAACTTGAATAATGAAATTTGAGCATATATTAATTTAATCTATATTTGGCAACACACTATGCCAATTCTTTACTAGCTCTATAAGTGCCCATAGTTCACAAAAATAATCATTTTATTCGTTATCATAGATCTCATGCCTATAAGCATGTAGGTTTACACGGATAGCTTGACACACAATATTTTCCCCCATCAGATTTGAAAACTCATATTTATTACATTGGTGGTAGTGTCTCATGGACGGTTTACTACTTCATAGGCCCACCTTAAGACAATTTCTAAATTACCATGGTATTGATATGAATGTAATTACTTAATGATTTGCAAACATCCTACAATCGATTTTATAGAGAACCTAAAGAAAGATGTGGCCTCATCAAACGCCATGATTGCAGGGTGAACAAAATAAATGGATTCGTTGAAAAGGATTTAGAAACTTTCAAGGAAATGCAATTCGCAGCTGTACCCATGTCTGCTGGAACACCTAGAATCCATTTGATGAAAAAGCTTTAGAACCCTTAAGTGAAAGCAGTTGACAGGCGTAAAACCCAATCCCTTGTCTGAGATCAATTGGGAGTTCTCCTACAGCGTATGAGCATCCCTCAATACTTAATTATGATCGTTCTTTTTTCTGTCCAGAGTGAAATGCTCTGGTAGATGAAAAACATATGTCCCCATAAACAAGGTGCGGGAGCTATTTGACAGGAACCTCCTCGGGTCAACTAATGCATTAAAATTTACAGACTTTCCGGCATGCCCAAGGGTCGTGGTAGTCGGCAATACCTCCTAAGTCAAGTTACGTGCTGCACAAGATATCCTAGTTGGAAACATTCATTGATGAACCCACTTCATCGGTTTTGTCATCATCTATATTCTACAGTGCTATTAATCTCCATCCCCTATCCTACCCTGTTCCTGTCTCCTCAATTCGTCACCTTATTAATGATTTCGTCCATGGTGACGAATGCCAATGGTACCATTGATGTGTTTGTCTTGTCTAGTTATGTAGATTACATCCCTTCTTTTATGACCTTTCAATTTGTGTCTCAATATGATATAGGATTTGGTATCAATATTCATCAATTCTAAGAGATTTCGACATTCCATCATATAATTATCAAGAGTGCATTTCTGGATTCGATTGTGTGAAAGATTTTTGCATCAACATTTTGGATCACACTTTGTGATCCATCATCGAATTGAAGAGAGTCAAATAAGATGAAAAGTTGCAAACTTGGAATAAATAGTAAGGATTGGAGAAGGGTGCATGAAGAACGAGAAACCAAGATGGTCAAAACTCAACAGAAGGACAAAAGAGGAAATAAAATATAAGCAAAAAACAGAGAGAATAAACCCACTCACATAAACAAAGAAAAGACAAGACCTAAGCTATAAAACAAACACAAAAAAATAGAAAATCTAAACTATGAAACAAACAACCAAATATATATATATATATATATATATATATATATATATATATATATATATATATATATATATATATATATACATATATATATATATATACATATATATATACATATATATATATATATATATATATATATATATATATATAACACCAATAAAAAATAAAGCAAAGGGCAACAACACACGAGGGAAGAAAAAAAGGAAAACGAGAAGGGGACCCAAAGGATAAAAAGAAGAAAAACCAAAGTGAAAGAAGGCAAAAGGGGGGAGAAACTAGAAGAAGGAAGAAAAGAGAAAAAGAGAGGAGGAAACAGAGAGAGGGGAAGGATACAAAAGGCTAAGGAGCTAAGAGAGGAAGAAGGCAAAGGAGGAGGACTATCTGAGCTTGGACAACAAAGGGTGCCAAGAACCGCTAAGATTCTAGCCATCATCCCGATTGAGGTTGGTGGGATGATTGTAGATTTGAATAGAGTCCATGAGTTTTCTTTTGAAAAAGTTGTCTTCTAGTGCGGTTGCTCGAAATGAGCTAATGGTGGTTTCTAATAAGTGGATTCTAATTTGCGACTCTTAGTCTTCCACATGTTGATTCTAGTGTGGTTGCTCGAAATGAGCTAGTATTAGTGTCATGTAATGGTCTCAAGTTGATTCTCGCATGAGCAAAATATTTGTAAACAATCTCGAATATATATATATATATATAAAACCGCATAAAACCAACAAAGAAAATTTCTTGAAAAATAGTGAGATTTGGTTCAACTTCCTTAAAAATGTCCTTGTTGTGGTGTCTTACTATCATTGCTTTGGCAAGTCTGTTTTTCCCAATATAAATATAGTAAATTAATAAATTGATGGTTTTGTGAATGAGTGACAAAATCCAACCTACCATCTATAATGGAATATTAAACAAATGTATAAAGGAATAATGAAATCTTTCAAAATATACTACTACATTTAAAGAGAATAAAAAATCTAATTTGTAAATATTTATTAATATTAAAAGTAAAAAAATGATAAAATATTTATTAATATTTTTTATATTAAGAATAAGGAGATCAAAAATACAAGAGATCGCAGAGTATCAGAGAACAGAGGCTAAGCCTCACACCATCTAAAAAGAGTATTTACAATGAACCAGCAGCATATATAACTTAAATTACGACAACTAGTAAAGCACATCATCCCAGGTGTCCACCCAACCCAGCCAACCCATAGCGCCATCCATCCACACCATGCTTTTCTGATCTTGAATTTGTTTCAGCATGTAAACTGACTCATTAGTAGCATTGTGAGGTCTTCTTTTAATCTCCTTTCTAATTCTGCTGAAAGTTTGATTGAAATCATGTATATTATCCAAATGCAACCTCCAGAAATATCCATGACCGTCCTTGAGCAGCCTTTTGAATTTAGCCTTATTAATATTGAAAATAAAAAAATGATATGATAAAAATATCTTTTGTACAGAATATTTTTATAAAAATAATAAATAATAAATTGTCAAAAATATTCTTTCTACAAAATAAATTCTATGTACATTCAAATTATGCTACTATTATAAAAATTAAATAATAATTGCAACTTTCTTGCAAGTTATAGTCATGCAAATAAGCAATTTTAAAGGGACAAACAAGACCAATTTTATACAATGAAATCTAGTTACATAAAATAAATGCTTATATTTCTCCAAGCTAATGGAGTAAGTATACAATGTTTTGTTAATAAGGAAAAATTGAAAATTATGCAACTTCTCTTCTAGTTAAAAATAATATTAATAAAAAACTTGCAATTTTCATAAAATAAATACCTATATTAATTGGACTTGGTATAAATTGATTAGTTAATAAGGAAAAATTAACTTAGGTTAATGAAGAAAATTTATAATTTTAATAAATTGTAAACTAATTGGTAAGAAAAATAATTAATTTTCATGTATAAGTTGATTGGTTGATAAGGAAAACTTGCATTTTTTATAAAATTGAAAGCTAATTGGACTAAAAAAAAAAAAATTTAATTTTATAATATATTTTAGTTAGTAATTTTTTAAAAGTATGATAATATTATAAAATCAATTTCAAAGAAAACTTTAATTTAAATAAAATAAAATAATTTAAATAATATAGATTATGGTTTTTTTTTAATAAATTCTTTGCATTTTAAAATTATAAAATTTAATTTTTAAATTTTTAAATAAATATTTGATATAAAAATTAATATCAAATTTCAAGAGATTCTCGAATTTCTTTTCTCACAACATGGCTACCAATCATGGCAGAATTGTGCTGCAAAAGATACGAGCTTATACAACTTGAAAGACAACTTGAAGAGCTTGATGAAGCAGCGCTTGGCGTCGTTGAGAACCTCCCTCTAATTGACAGGAGACGTATTTGCATGGTATGGACAGAGGATTACGACAGGCTTAACATCGACGTCACGACGCCATTGAGTTTGTTTGAATGTCCCCATCATAATGTTGAAAAATGAACATGCAGTTCCATGCAGTTCCATCGGAGCTCCCAAGAGACAGGAGACGTATTTGCATGCTATGGACCAAGGTTTACAAGAAGTATGACATCGACATCGCTACGCCATTAACTTTGTTTAAATGTTCCCATCGTAATGTTCAAAAATGACGATGACTTCTTGATGAACATGCAGTTCCATCGGAGCTCCCAATCCGCCATTCAGTTTTTTTCAGAGTGAGAGTTAAGATTCAGTGTGCTTTTTTAAGCTTTAGTTAACATTCAGTTTAGGGCTTTGCTTATCTAGCGAATAAAGCATGATACATGCATGCTGTGCTTAGAGAGTAATGTATTGTTGGTTTTGATGTTAATGTGCCAGTTTTTCAGAGAGCTGTGCGATGCATGAAATATGCTACACATGATTTTCCAAGGCTGTGACATTGTATTTATTTAGCTATTGTATTGTTTTTATTTCAGCTGCAACAAAAGAAAATCTCTGTTCAAAAAACAGAGCATTCCACCTTTAAATATAGAGCAGTAAGAGAATTGGTTTTATTACTGATTATTGCTACTTTCTCTGTGCTTGCTTGGTATTAAATTGTTTATTTGCTGTTTGAGGTTCAAGGCTGCTTTCAGAATTTACACATAAATATATGTTTTTAACAGATTGCATAACCCACTGTTGCTTTATTTTTTATTTTTTTATATATAGACATTAAAGGATATAAAGAAGAGAGGTTATACAGATTTAAGTCTTTAAATTATTATTAGTTTTTAGATTAAAAGTTTTCATCTCATTCAATTAATTTGCTTTCAAACTTATGTCAAAATTTTTATTCTTTATTTTGATTTTTTATTAAAATCATTTTATTATTATGTTTTCTTAATATCAAATTATTATTATTATATTTTTTATATTATATAGTAATATATCAATAAAAAAATAATAATATAAATATAATATATATATGTGGCTCGTCTACTTTTGTCAAAAAAATAATAATAATAATATAACAATAACTTATCTTATTCTTTAATGTTAAATTATTATTTTATCAATCCCTGCCTATATACTTCTTATATTTGACATTATTTATGATATCAAAAGATAATTAAAAAATTACATAAATAAAATTAGTTTTTAGAATAAAAACTAATTTTATTTATGTTTTTTTTTCTTGTTTTGTTTTTTTTTGTATTTTTAGCCTTTTTACTATGATTTAACTTGTAATTTTTAATGTAAAAGTTAAAATGCAAATTGTATCAATTTTAATGTAGTTTATTTTATTTTATTTTTAATCTTTTATTTGAATGATAGTTTTAATTTTTCAAATTTAATTTTTTTAAGGATTTAACTAATATTTATGTTTAGTTTTATAATTAAAAAACTATTTATTTTTTATTATATAAGAAGGGAGACGACTCTGAACCGAGAACAATAGGAACAACCACCCAAAGACCAAAAAAACAAAGCCCACCCTTAAAAAATAATAAAATACTTTCATAGTTCTGTAGCTATTTCTACACATCCTAACTAACCTCCAACTTCTAGACTTATCATCCCTATCATAATAAAAGTTAACATTAAAGGGTATGTAGACCCAACACGACATCCATAATATGATCATAAGCAAAAAGGAACAAAAAACTAGAACCCAAAGAGCAACTAATCATTCTTAAGAAAATTCTAGTCCCACTGGAGTCTTCCAAGACTGTATTCTCAAGGTACAGGTATTTGTCTGCTCCTCGTCATCATCTGCAGCTTTCTCCATATGACCCTTCTTCACCAACTTCTTCTTGTTCTTTTTAATCCTCCCCTAAACAGAAACCATGCCCAAAGCAACATTCTTCATAACCCCATCCATAATGCAGCAAAAAACTATTTGTTAATATTGAATTTATCTTTCAATTAATGTTATTATTGTTTGTAACATCAACATTTTATGTTCGTATACTTGTTGATATATAAATTTAGATTAAAAATATAATTTTATTAACTAATATAATATTATAAAATAAAATAATATGATATAAACATGCTACTTTAAAAAAAAAAAATCTTGATATAATAATATTATTTACTTAAATGTTATATATTTAATTTTTATATAAAATTATTATTCACTTATATTTATTTCATTTTTAAAATACATAATATAATTTATACTTACTATTATATAAAATATTTATTATTATAATTATTATATATTATACTATATATTATATACCATTTCCTATATATTTATCTCTTCCTCACATGTCTCTTCCTCTCCCCCTCTCTCCCTATCACAAAAATAACATGTGCGTTTTGGCAGTGGATCCTTATTGCTCTCTATCACTCAATATCACCATGTAGATCTATTTTTCCTTCTCCATCTACCTTTACATCTTGTCATCAATTGTGATTTATATCTCCCTCTCTATCTTCCCACCTCTCTATATCTATTTCTCCCCCTTTTTGTCTTGCTCCATCTTCCTCCTACTCCCTCTATCTCTATACATGTGTCCCTCTATTCATTTATGCCTCTCGCTCTCTATCCTCTCTTCCTCTACATCTTGGTATCTCTTCTTCTTTCTATCTCCTTCTCTATCTTCCTACCTCTCTATATGTATTTGTCTCCCTTTTTGTCTCGCTCTATCAAGTCCTTCTACTCCCTCTTTCTCTAGAAATATGCCCCTCTATTCATTTATGTCTCTCACTCTTTGTCCCTCTCACAAATCTTAGGCCTCTATATCTATATCTCATTGTCTCTTTATCACTATCTCTCCATACTTATTGTCTATAATCTCACTTTATCTCAATCTTGTTATTTCATCCTCTCTCTCCAGCCCTATATCTCTCCCTCACTCTATTTTTATCTATATCTCACTTCATATCTCTTAAATTTATCTTTCTATCTCTCTCTAGATCTCTACCTCTAGATATTTATATCATTCATCTCTATCCCCATCTCTCTCTCTCTCTCTCTCTCTCTCTCTCTCTCTCTCTCTCTCTCTCTCCATCTTTATCTATACCATTTTTTTATCTCTATCTTCTTACCCCCTCTCTCTCCCTATTATGAACATAATATGAGCTTAAATATCTTCTCAATCCATGCATTTTATTTCACTCATGATTGGATCTTTCTAAGTGGATGCATAGTTGATTTGAAGATGTCATTTTTTCATTAAGACCTTCCTTACACAAACAACATCACTTCCTAAGTGGCCTATCAATTGACCTCATTTAATACACAAGAGTATGCAACTAATAGACCAAAAAATCCCTACTTGACCTTCCACACCTCTTCGGCATATGTATTGAACACCAAAGTGTAGTTGCTAGTTTTAGGTTAATATCAAATTACTCTATCAATTGTCTTCTTTCACTTTCACTACTGAAATAGATGTATGTTTGTTTTAACATCAAAACAAAAATGATTGTAAATAAGAAGAGAATTGGATTGAAGTACTACACAAGCCAAAAACTACATGACATCAATCACTAAGATCCTTATGAAATCTAAATAACCAAAATGGTGGTAAACAAGAAGAGAGTTGGCTTGAAGTACTAGACAAGCCAAAATCACATGACATCAATCACTAAGCTCCTTATGAAGGAGTTGGATGACTTTCAGCTTCTTATTCAGAGGTCGGGCTACAACTCTCTTATCATGGATAAAGAAATTGAGATCTTGACTAAGATCCATGACATTATAACCAAGGAAGAGGAATATTGGAAACAAAGATCTAGAGCCATATGGCTTAAAAGTGGGGATAAGAATACTAAGTTTAGCCATATGACTACTTTGAAACACAAATCTAACAATAGAATCAAGAAATTAAAAGGTTAACAACAGGTGGGTGGATAAGTAGGAGGAGTTGATTCAAGAGGCCATGCATTTTTCCTCTTCTCTCCTCTCTGAGGATGGTCTTCTAGATCTTGATGCTTAGAATGCAATTCTTTAGGAGATTTTGCCTAAGGTCACCCCAGAGATTAACAAGGAGCTTACAAGAAATTCAAGTTTTGAAGAGGTTAAAAAAGCCACTTTCTCCTTTGAAGGGAACAAAGTCCGAGGCTCAGATGGTTTTTTGATGTTATTTTTCCAAATATACTGGAAAATTGTTGGTAATGATGTTTTTGAGGCCGCTAGAGAGTTCTTTGGATCCCGCTCTCGTTTAAAGGAGGTAAATACCACTTTTTTTTGTTTTGATCCCCAAAAAACCGGATGCTAGCAAATTTCAAGATTTTAGACCCATTAGTGTATGTAACTCAATCTACAAAATCTTCTCTAAGATTTTAGTTTTCAAACTCAAAGTTGTCCTGCCTATTTTGATTTCCAGGCACCAAAATAGTTTTGTCCCTGGCCGACACATTTTGGACTCTATTATTGTGGTTCAAGAAAATTTCCATTCCCTTTATTGTAATAAGAAGCCTGGATTCTTTCTTAAGATTGATCTTTTGAAGGCCTATGATCGGGTTAATTGACATTTTGTGATCAAAGTTCTGCAGTCTTTTGGATTTTCTAGTCAGTTTATTCAGTTGGTCAGGCAATGCATCTCTATGTCAAAATTATATGTCCTTATTAATGGTTCTCCCTCTGGGTTTTTCTCTGCTTCCAGAGGTATTAGGCAAGGTCACCCCTTGTCCCCTCTCCTCTTCATCTTAATCAGTGAAGACCTGAGTAAGGTGATTCAACGTGAAGTCAGACTGGGTAATTTAAAAGGCCTCAAGCCTTCTTCTCAAGCTCATGTGTGTTCTCATCAATAATTTGTTGATGATACCATGCTTATGGGAGAAAGCTCTATCAGGGAAGCCAAAGTCTTGAAGTACATCTTATCCCTATTTGAACATGGATCTAGGCAGAGGATAAGCTTGCCTAAAAGCTCTATTTTCTTTCTCAATACACCTGCTCATAAGCAGATCAAAATTGCTAACATTTTGGGGTGTAAACTTGAAACTCTGCTGGATACTTACCTGAGACTTCCCCTCTGCCCTGGCTCTCCTCTAGAGACCTTTTGGTCAAGTCTTATTGATAGATTTCACAAGAAGTTGGCAGGGTGGAAAGATGCCCTCCTTAGCCAAGCTGGTAAACTTCTTCTCATCAAAGCTTCCTTGCAGAATCTTCTGGTTTATGCCATGAGTTTATTTAAAGTCCTGGCTAAATTTGTGGATTGTATGGAAAAATTCAAAAGACCTCCTTGTGGACTGGTTCTAAGACTAAAAATAGATTGCATCTTCTATCATGGGAACATGTTTGCTCCCCTCAAAATCTTGTTGGCCTGGCCCTTAGACACATTCAAGATTTTAATAAGGCTTTGTTAACCAAACAATTTTGGAGGTTCCTTAAAGAAGATAATGAATGGACTTCTATATTCCACCATAAATATCATATTCATGGCATTCAAAATGCCTTGGAGAATTATTTTCTTCCCATTGCAGCCTCTGATATGTAGAAGAATTTTTCAACTCTAAGGATATTATAGCTCAAGGAATGAGATGGCCTCATGGAGATGGTAGAAATATTTGTTTCTGTGATGATTGGTGGGTGGGGGAAGGCTCTTTATCCACCTTTATGTGGGTGGATCACTTCGAGGATAGATGTATTGGACTTGTTGGCGTCTGGGTGGCTGATTATATTCGGGATGGGGCCTGGATTGATCTCGTTAGCATTGATCCATCCCTTCATCCTGTTCAGGAGTGTCTTTCATGGATTCAAATTTCCTCCTTCCCTGTTGTTGATGAGATTTTTTGGAGTGGATCACCATCTAGGGATTTGTCAGTCTCTCATGCTTTTTAGATCATCACTAAGACCCTCTCTCTGGACCCCTTCTGGGCTAGGGTATGGCGATCCCCAATAGATATTTCCTATGTAAAGAGAATGCAGAGAATGCTAATCACCTCCTCCTACATTATTCCTTTGATGCTGAGGTCTAGTCTTTTTTCTTTCAGTTGTGCAACTTATGGTGGATTTGGCCGAGTAACATTAGGGATTGTTGGTTCCAGTGGGTTTGGTCCTCGGTGAATCCCTCTCTTAGGGTGATCTGGAGCTGCATGATGCCTCACATTTCTTAGGGTATATGGAAGGAAATAAATAATAAGATCTTCAGGGAAAAGGAATCCTCACCTATTGTTGTGGCTCATAGAATTTAGAATAGTATTAAGGAAAAAAATTTATCCTCCTACCCTTGTCGCAAAGGAGACCCTCAGATTGACATCTTTCACCAAGATTTAGAAATCATCAATGGATGGAAATTAAATTGGGATATCTCTGTTATAATTGCCAAGATAAGAAAACCTAGAAGTAATGTTATTTGGATCCGTCCTCCTAGTGGATGGATTAAAATTAATGTTGATGGGGTAGCTAAGCGTAACCTTGGGCTGGCTAGTTGTGGGGGAGTTGCTAGGGATCACAATGGTAAGCTTGTCTCAGTGGTGGCACTCCCCTTGGGCACCCAGAAAAACCATTACTCTGAGGCTTATGTGGCTTACATTGGTTTACAGATGGTGGTTATAGAAGGCATTAACCGTGTTTGTTTGGAGAGTGATTCGATGAACATAATCAAATGCATTAGTATTAGACACCAGGAGCCAAGTTGGACAATCAAGCATTTGATCAAAGATTGTCATCTTATGATTTCCAATCTGGATGATTTTAAATATTCTCACATATATCAGGAAGGAAATGCCCCCATTGATTATATGTCAAATCTTGGGGTGGATTATGTGGAGGTTAAATTATGGACAGAAATGGAGTTTCTTGAGAAACCTGTGCGAGATGACTAGAAAGGACATCGAATCAATTGGCCACTCATTACCAATTCATAATGATAGAACGTTGTTGGGATAATATCTCTTGGTGGAATTGTTTTATGCCTCCTAATTCTAGCTATTCTAGAGGCTTCGCTTGTTTCTTGTCAGGTTTGTCGTTGTGTGTTTTGGGTGTGTTTTCTTGCACTTTCAAAATTGTGAAATTCATGGGGGACGACAAGAATAGGATGGAACCTAAAGGGATACTAAGGTTTGGAATGAGATTTCGGATAGGGCCCTGGTGTCGTATGTTAAAAGTTCGAAGGGGAATTCGTTGAGTGACACTGAAGATTTTGTGAGAGGCTGGGATATTGGTATCCTAAAGGTGTATGCCACTGAGTTTAGGATTGATGAAGATTCTATCATTGAATTACTAGTTTGCAGACAGAGGGAAGGAAGGTTTATAAAGAACGGAAATCTATTGAAGAAGCTATCTCCAATTTTTTTGACAAGCAGAAGGAGCAGAATAGGGTTCAGAAGATGGCTGATGGCGGCTACAATTGGAAGGATCTTCAGACACCTTGGGCCAATGTGGTAGAGGTTATCATGAGATAAATCACTCTTGATAGCCAGTATGCGAGCATTTTTTCCTACCACTTTATCATTTTAAATCACTTCAGGCACGATAAAAAAATTTATGTTCCATTTTATTTGCTATCTTCTTTAAGGCATAGTCTAGAGAAACATGCAGGAAATATGGATAATTTGGTCCTCCATGAGGGCCTTATTTTTCTTATTATGGATTATGCCAAAGCCCATAAAGTAAAGTCATCTCCTGTTTTGAAAACCCATGTTTCTTCTTCCAACCCGAAGGTTCAGGTGGTTTTTGACATGCTTTTGGAAGGGGAAGATAGCGGACTTGCCAAGGATTGGCAGGATCAAGACTTGTCTGATGACCTTGAGTATTGTCCGCCTACTGGTGAGGATCCCATTCAGAATATAACTCCTGGGACAAGTAGTAGTAGGTGCAATAAGCACCCTAGGTAGGGCGCTAGCAATATAAAAATCTAGGTGCCAAGTCTACTGACTTTGTTTCTCCCAAATCTAAGAAGCCTAAATATGGAAAGGGGGGGGGGAATAAAGATAGTGAACAGGAGATTGAAATCAAAATCCCCATAGACATTGATCTTGGGAAATAGGGGAGGGTTGTCATTGACCCAGATTTGGATAAATGCATTTCCTTTGTGGCCAATAGTCAGTTGGATTGTCTTCGAAAGATGGCCATGGAGATTGAAGTGTTAAAAGAGGGTATAAATGGTATCGTGGATACTTTTTCAAACAACCCTGGACCAAGTAATACAGAGAAACTCCTCCAGTTGACCTAGGAAGTTAGTGAGAACATGGACAAGATGAAATTGAATCATGAAAGAAGAATATGTAATCTGGAGGCTAGCTTGGAAGAAATTAAAGGAAGTTTGAAAAATCTTGTAGAGATCAACAAGGCCGCCATGAATAATAGTTTTGAAGGCTTGATGAGGGTCAATAATATGATTGTGGATTACAGGGTTGATCCCATTGCCAGTGTGACTCCTTCAGACTCCAAACAAAAAATGAAAGTGCAGGGTGCAGGTGGTTAGATTTATCGTCCCCATACTACGATAGGTCTGTGTACTCATACCAGGAGCAAGGTAGCTCCATATTTATCATGGATGAGATGGAGGCTATCAACATGAAAGTTATTCACAAGAATGTATATCTATTGCATTCTTATCAATAGGTCTTTGTTTCTTCTGGTCTCTATCTATTTTTTGTTTTAGGCTATTTTGCAGGCTTGGCCCAAGTTGGTTTAGCTTTTGCTTTTGGTTCTGATCTTTGATGCTTATTCTTTGGTTGTTGTAAAACTTTTGGGTTTTGGGTCCATGTAAAACCCATTTACCTTAATCAAAAACTCATCATTTTTTGGCAAATAGGTAGGGACTTCAGCTATATCACAACTCTTGTATGGTATGAGGTTTTTATTTTTAAACAAGGCATTGAAGATGTAGGATAATTTATTACATATAATTCAATTGTATTTTCTAAAATAAAGTATACATCTTTAATAGTAAATTTTAATTTGTGACTGATAATAATCTATGTAAGATTTGATCTATGTTTATTGTTTCTTAATTCTTCTAATTTATCATTCTTTTTCGAGATCAAGTTGACATAACCCTAAATTCAATTTTTTTTCAGTTTTTTATTTTTCAAATTTTATATTTGATAATTACTTTTATTTTTTATATTTAGAACTTTACATATACATTGACCTTAAAAGATAATTATTTAAAATATTAAATTTTATAATTAAAATAATAAAAGTAATTGTTTGTAATTAGATATAAGAACAAATATTTAATTTGTAAGTGTTAAAGTTACTTTAAGGATTCAACTTCAAATGTGGTTACATGTAACCAATAAATTTAAGTTTATTGATAATCTAGTGAAAAATAATTTAGGGTAATGGAAAGTATTGAAATACATTGGAAGATAATTTAAGGTTAAGAATATCATTTCACATATATGATTAGTTATAAAATTTTAAATAGGGTTATAGTTAATTTAGTGTTACAAATATCATTGAAATAAGTAGAGTTATATTAGATAATGCATGCAATATGTATAGGGTCATGTTTATACTTTAAATATGAGGTATATGTAGTTTAAGGGACAACCTAGGATTGAGTTTTTTTATTAAGATAAAACAGGTTTTACAGGGACCCGAAACCCAAATCCAAAAGAAGAATACTCAAATCAGTATCAATCCAGAGAAGTAACAACAACCAAATGAGGACAGAAATAGGGGAGACACCCCATAGAGCCCCAAAAAAAAAATAGATAAACTTGGGAAAAACAACCAAAAAGCTAACCAAGAGCTTCCATAAGCTCAGAATTTTTGTCAATTATATTTTTGTTTATATCTTCAAGCTCCTCCATGATGGTCCTCATGACGCTTTTTTCTTGTTTCCTACTCCTAGTCCTAGTAGATGGTCTAGTAGACACCTGTAATCCAACCCCCTGTGGATTTATATCCAGATTTGTCTTTTTAGACTTGGCAGCTGATGGTGGAATACTGTTGAGCTGATGGTCTTTATGAACTACAATTTTCTCATTCAACTTTTTGAGGCCTTCAACACTATTATTCATATCCTATTTACTAATATCCACCAAACCCCTAAGATAACCCTTTAGTTCATCCACACCCTTCTCTAAATTGGCTATTCTAGCTTCATCCTTTGTTTCCATGACCTTCACATCTGCAGTCAATTTTTGGGTCATTTTCAGGAGCTTATTGGTTTTATCAGGCATCAGGTTTTCAGTAAAGGTGTTGATAATATATTTTATACCCTATTTGATGAAGAGAATTTCTCTAATTACCCATCAGAAGTAGTTTTCCTTACTAGTGGTCGAATTAGCTAAAAGCATATCAATATCTACTTCATCACTTTTTATATCTCCAAGGTCCACCTGGTCCATATTGAGGGGAATATCCAATTTAATCTCATCTTCCCCTTTTCCTTTTGTCTCCACCACTTTCCCCACCTTTTTCTTTTTAGAGCTATTATGACCCATCTCCTAGGGTTTGGAAGGAGGGGTTTTTTACTTTTTGGCTACAAGTCTAGGGTGGGGTTTACTCTTTTTGCTACTATTAGTGTCAGGAATGGCCTTCTTGGGGTGTCCCTCTTCCTCCGAGGGCCATTATTCTGGATCATCATTTGGCAAATGAAGGTCCCGCCAATCCATGGCAAATTCGCCCGACCCCTTCTCATCTTCAATTTTGGTGTCCGACACCGCATGCACATCAAGGCCAGTCGAGGGTTTAGGGTTGCTTTCAATTTTGTGGACATGTGATGGATTGACCTCATTCAATTTGGCATATTCCATGATAAGAAGAATCAACCCTTGATGTAAAATAGGGCTATCACTTTTTTTTGCATGATTAGAAAGACTATGCTACAAGGAAGGGAGTAAATAAAATGACATTTTTTTTCCTATTGTGTCTAAAACGATTTAAAATAGTGAAATGGTAGGAAAAAATACTGACAAAGCGGCCATCCAAGGTGATGCACCTCATAATCACCTCTGCCACATCCAACCAAAGACTCAATAAGTCTTTTCTGTTGTAGCTCCCGTCAGCCGTTTTCCTCACTCTGTCCCTTTCACTCTATTTGTCAAAGAACATAGACATGGCTTCCTCCATCGCCTTCTGCTCTTTGTAAAAAAAATTTCCTTCTATTTGCAAACCAGTAATTTCGGCTATAAAGACATCATCAACTCCGAATTTAGCTCCATAAGCCCTAAAAAATATCATTGTTCCAACCCTTCACAAACCCTTCTGTCACCCTGGGATCTTGACCATGAATTTTTTGAGGTATGGTACAAGACTACCATCCAAAATTTCAGTCCATATTTCCTTATTTTATTCCCATTTCTGGCACGAGGATAACTCCATTATGATTTTATCTCCCCCCATGTTCAAATTGCCCTTGCCGATTTTGAGGTTCACAGTCTTAATCCCAAACCCAAACCAAGAGACACAAAACCAAGAGACCAAGTACAATTTGAAAGTCCTAGAATTGTGTCGATTCCACTTGTTATAAGAAGTGACTTTACTCATGTGACAAGATAGCATCATTGAGATCTGGCCATTAGGAGTATACAAGATCTTCAATATCCCTTCATGTCATCTCACACAAGTGCATTAGGAAGGCTTCCCCTACTGTCCGTCATTTGGTTTTCTCATACACCACCCCTAAGTTGGCCACGTAGTTCGTAGGTTGGTTACATTCTCGAAAAACATGGGTTATTCAAATTTCATGCAACTTGGAAATCATAATGAGGCAGTCTTGGATTAAATGTTTGATTGTCCAACTAGGAGGCATCTGTTTGATTAGACAATTAATGATATTAAGTGAATCACTTTCAATCCGTACCTTTTCATGCCCTCCACAAACTGCAAGTTGAAGCCCAATGTAAGTTGCATTTGCCTCAGCAAAGTGGTTTGTTTGAGTACCCAGTGGGAGTGCCACTGCTGAGAGAACCTAGGATTGAGTTATGATCTTACTAAAAGCTCATTTGTTTCTATTAATAGCATTGGAATAAGTTTTTTAGTCTTAGATTTAGAGAAGAGATATATTAGTGTTCTATTAGGGTATTAGGGTTCTATTAGGGTTCCAATTATTATAATTGTACTTTACATATTTATGAAAATGGTTGTTGTTATGTGATGAAATTATGTGATTTTTTCATATTGATGATAAATGGTTGTTGTTTGATGATATTATGTAAATATCATTATAATCATGCAGACATTTGAGCTGGATATGTTGATGGCATGAGGTATGATGGCTATACATTGGTTTTAAGGTGTGGTTAGTTGGAGTGTTAACAACTATATTTTGTTTTAATTTCATATATGGAGATTATTTCTTGAGACAAATTTGTTATCATTAGATGTAGAATTTATGTTTGAATATTATTTTGATGTAAAATTTATTCTTATTAGTACTTGTCATTAGGATAGTACTATTAGATCAATCAAATGTGATTATTATTTATGTTTCAAACTAAACATGAATTTTATAAAGTTGAGATTAATACTTTTGAACTAGAAAATATTTATCTACATTATGATTGGATGAAAAAAATTCATGTTATAGGAGCAAATGTATAGGAATTATAGATTTTATAGGCTTTTTCTAGATTTTTTTATAATTAAAAAATGAATGTCTATTTTAACTAATTTTTTAATCCCACCTTTTTATAAGAGACACTAATGTTTTCATCTCACTCATTAATTTTCTTTCAAAATTATGTCAAAAATTTATATTCTATGCTTTATCTTTATTTTTTATTAAAATTATTTTTATTATCATTTTTTTATTTTTTTGATTGGTCGACTGGGGTTTTAACTTTTTTCATTTAATAAAAAAACAAATAGCCAATCAAATCTGAGGAGGCAAAATATTGGGATGGTTTCTAAAATTTTGTAGATTGTGATATTGATTTTTATTTTATATTCATTCTTATCATTATCCTTAAGAAAAAAGTGGATTTTATGTAGGGATACTTCCATCATTATTATTATTGATACCAAATTATTATTAAAATATGATTTTATTATTATGTTTTCTTAATACTAAATTATTATTATTATATTTTTATTACATAGAAATGTGTATTAATACTCACTTAATGGATTGATAGATATGTGCAATTAAAAACCCCTATGATTAAAATTGATAACCGTCATAATTACAATTAGTTTACTATTACTTAAACAAAAATAATTTAAATAACTTTAATTAATGTAAATTAAAATAAATGCATTAAAAACCAAAAAAAATATTTTATTTATTTTCTCCTTTCAACTACCTCTCACTCTGTTTAACTATTAATCAATTCTATTTATCTCCATGATACTAATAGTTAACTTCATCAAAATAATATTATAATAATAATATAAAGATATGGTAATATAATAATAATAATTAGTCTTAATAGAATTTTTTTCTTTGGTGAAGAGTTTAATAGAAATATAAAAATATGAAAAATATAGTAATATCTTAATAATAATATACTATTCATTACAATATCAAATATAATAATAAATTAATACATTTTTTTATCAATAAAAGGCCGAAGCCAAAGAAATTTTATTAATTAAGAAATAATTACAATTACACCTCCATTCAGTATGGGCACTGGTAGGAAAGAATGGAGGAAAGAAAACCTCTGGTCTAGCCTAGATACATTAGTGGATCAAAAAATATACAGAAGATAGATTACAATAATGGAGATGATGCAAGAATCTCTGGACCATATGTCTAGGGGGTCTATGAGAGAGAGAGCTTGTAAAAACACCACGGATTCCATGAGCTGCAAGATGCTCTTTTTCTGCAAGTGGCCTCCTCGATCTTTGAGTGACGGCCCTATATTTTACCTAAAATGCATGAGAGGATCTGACCACACCCCTAAACTGCACAAGATCCTCATTACATCTTTCAACCCAACACGATGTTAGAATAACACAGAGTTCAAACTTCATATGATATTCAAGCTAACTTAGCTAGTACTCACAGCGGATCATACCTGCCATGATCCCAAATTGTAATATCATAATAACTCAAGATGTTAGCCAACAAAGAAAATATGCTCAACAAGTGCCAAAACCACCGCAGGAGATTTTTTGGAGAGAACTCAGTATTCTACCAAAAACAGCCCTTCCGGAACCAATTCTACATAAGGCTCAAAAATGTCTAAAAATGAGTGACTGCTAATATGATGATGCTCAAGGGAAAATGAAAACTTCTGAAAGGACACAAAACCGACTAGCTAGAGAGCATATAATACACATAAACGAGCTTATTCTGAAAGATAGCTAAGAATATATTGAATATGTGTGTGTGTGTGTGTGTGTGTGTGTGTGTGTGTGTGTGTGTGTGTGTGTGCGCCTATATCTGTCATGTTGGGCCTCCATTGCCTGAAAAGCGTGGTAGACAATGGAATGAACAGAGAATTAACTAAACCCAATATCCAAAATTAGTGACAGCATAACTAAATCTTAACAGTATGTATAAAACATCCAAAGGTCTTTTTACCATATAAAGTCTGAAGAAAGCAAAATTAAAGAGACTTCATCGGAGACAAAAAGAAATATAAATTAATATTAATTATAATATAAAAATATAATTTTTTTTTAAGTGGAATAATAAACAAGTATGATATCTTTCCGTGTATTTTACCTATATTTCTCTAAATATAGGTATACTAATGTTATATAATAATTACGCGGAGTGGCATATTACACTCACATAATGGATGCACAAATATGTGTTAATAAGAAGTAAAAGCATTTAATTTGACATGCATATGAGTGTCACATAATTAAATAAAATAACTTAAACTTAGTGAAGTCACTTAAATCAATAAATTAAATTAAATTAAATTAACCTACTAAAAATTAAAATGGAAACTTAACATCATAAAATTTAAGACTTATCTAAGAATTAAAAAATTAAATACAATAATTTAAATTAAAATAAATAAAATAAAATAAAGTGACTTCAATTAAATTATATATTTTAAATATAGAAAAAATTATGCTAATTTAATTTTAAGAATTATATAAAAATTAAAAAATTAAATTAAACAACTTAAATTAAATTAAATAACTAAAATTAAATTAAATTAAAAAACTTAAAAAAATTAATTAAAAGTTAAATGAAATTAAATTAAATAACTAAAATAAAAATGAAAATTATAACATAATAAAATTTAAGAATTGTTTAAGAATTGAAAAATAAATACAATAACTTAAATTACAATTAAACAATATAAATTAAATTAAATTAAATTAAATAACTAAAATTAAATAGTTTTCTTTCTTTGCAAAAAGAAGAAATTAAAGTTAAGTTTCTTTTAACTTAGTACAACCATTTAAATTAATAAATTAGTTTAAATAAAATTAAATAATTGAAATTAATTAAATTTAAGTAACTTAAATTAAATAATTTAAATATAGTAAAATTTAAACAAATCAAAATTTAAGAAATTTATATAAGAATTAAAAAATCAAATAAACCAACTTAAATTAAATAATTTAAATTAAATTAAATAAATTTTTTTAACTTTCTTTAGAAAAAGAAGAAACTAAAGTGAAGTTTCTCTTTTTAATAATAATAAAACTAAAAACTAACTTAATATTCTAAAAAAATAGTAAAAATAATATTTTAATAAGAAATTATCTCTTTTAATAGAAAAGAACATATTTTTCATAAAACAAAGTAATTTTTTTTTTAATATTGCATATAGGGAATAAACTAATACCAAAAACTTGTTTTCAACAGTATCTGACTGTTTACAGCTATGAGTACATATAGATCGCAGATCCAAACACTATTAGTGTCTATGCATATATCTACAAAACTAGTTTGTATTATGAAGTGGCCAGATCACATGGGTATGCTAATAATATGGACATGTTCAAACATCATTTCATCACATCTGTTCTTGGTCTTGATAGGCCTCCATCCAAGTCGTCCACCCCAGAGGGCCTTCCATCTATACTACCTTCCTTCCCCCAAGTAACTGGCTTAGCATCTGAATCTGCTCCAACGTTGGGTCTCTAGCTTTCCTAATCTCAACCCCAAGACTCTCCATTGCTATATCAATGGAATTGTGCTCCCTTGCGGTCCACCTCCATTTATAACCATTCTCTAGCTTATATATGAACATCTTGACTTGTCCATCTTTAAGTAACCTAAGGAATTTGTTCTTCTCTATCTTCATTGTACCAGTTAGGCCTGCAAAAAGATGTGATGAAGAGTGAGTCCACAGAATGACTCAGTAAGGGCCCTAGCTTTACCTTGGAACTTATCTTCATTTCTAATTTTCTAGATGTGTCGTATAATCTTAGTAGATAATATATGCCAAAATAGATTAGTATCCTTTTTCAAACCCTTAATGTAGCTAGTGAGAACATCTAAAATAAGAACCTGGTTAGGAATAGAAATACCAAACAACAACCAAATTTCTCTAGCAATATTGCACTAAAACAAAATGTGCCTAACAGACTCTGGCACTATACAAACATTACACATATCACTATTAATTTGATCTTTTCTAAAAGGCAACCTGTTAATAATCATTAGCCATCTAAAACATTTTTTCTTAGGAGTGATAGGACTGCTCCAGAGCCATGTGAATACCTTCTGCCACTATTTTACAGAGAAATATGCATACCACAAAGTGTTAGCATGCTTGATAATAGATTCATCATACGAGAGGGTATTATAGATAGTAATAGATTTGACATTAGAAATAGAAATATTATTATTCCAAATAAGATCAGTGTACCTTTCATTATTCACCTTACAGCTTTTAGGCAATTGCAGATCGGCACACACATACTCCACCATATTATAAGTTCTCTTTTGGGAAACCTGAAGATCATATCTAACCCTAAGGGTGTCCCAGTTCATAAGTCTATCATTCTCAATAATCTCCTTAAAGCATTAAATGCCTTTATTAGCCCAGGCTCTGGCAGAGCAACCTTGAGTAAGCGCGAGAGGTTTAGAAGAGTGGAAAAGGTTCCACCAGATAGACCTCTCCCTAGGAATGTGGTCATTGTTGCTGGCCCTACTATTGTTTATGTAAGTTCTAATACTTTCCCATGCTTTCTAGATAGACTTAAAGACACATGAACCCTGAACTGTGACTAGAAATCATCCAGCCACTAGGTCACAAAAGGGTAAAGATTTCCAGGATTTAGCCTTCTTAGGAACAACTCTCATAATGTTGTTTCTAACCAAGACTTTCTATGGTTCACTGCCTTCAAATTCCTGGAAGATCTATTTTGCAGCAAGAGCAACCCCTTGGATTCTTAGGTCTTTTAGTCTGAGCCCTCCCAGTTTCTTCTCAATGTGGCAGCACCCCCACTTAACAGAGTGTATCTACTTGTTTCCTTTCCCATAAGACCATAAGAACTTCCTTATAGTTTTATGTATTTCCAGGATTTGATAGTTGGAGAACATCTAGACAAAGGAGTAGTAAATGATGTACGAAAATATAATCTTTTGACATACTTGCACTCTACCAGCAAGCGATAGATATCTATTATTCCACTTATTGAGCTTCTTGTCAATTTTACCTCTAACCCATATCCACATTTATTGAAGAGAAGGAGAGATGGAGAAGGGTATCCCCAAGTATATGACAATATTATTAGCCCCCCTCACTAGATTCCAAACTGATGTAACCATTTTGGAGGTTCCTCTCTCCACCCAAGCAAGGTAGATTTAGCATGAGAGATTTTTGCCCCTGAGATCTCACCTAAGAAATTGATTTTGCATTCCAGGGCTTCCATGTTTTTCTTGGTAAGTTCAACAAAAAGTGCAGTGTCATCTGCAAATTGAGTATTGATCAACTCTAACCCATCAGGAAGCACAACACCTCCTATTTTAGGAAATATGGTGTAGTCTCTTAATATGTAATAAAGAGAATCAGAAGCAATAATGAACAAGGCAGGGGCAAGAGGGCATCCCTGTCTAGTAGATCTACTGAGTTTAATAACCTAAGTAAGAGAGACATTAATCTCTACCTGCGTTGAAGCATCTTTAAGGAGAATCTTCACCCAGTGATAGAATTCAACGGGAAATCCAAAGGCTTCTAGTATCATCAAAATAAAGTCCCATTCAACCCATTCATAAGATTTCTCAAAGTCTCAGAGAAACATGACCACATTCTGCCCGGAAGCATTAGCCTAGTCCATCGCCTCCCAACTAGTAATTATATTCTCCAAGATGAATCTATGCTTAATGAACCCTGTTTGAGTGGGACAGATGAATTTGGGAAACACATTCTCAAGCCTACGAGTGAGAACTTTGGCCAGAATCTTATATGATACATTGAGGAGTGTAATAGGTCTCCATTTTTTTAAGAGTGACTTGTCCCCCTCTTTGGGTAATAACTTAATAATCCCTTTATTGATGAGTTCTCCTATGGATCCAATCTCAAATGCCTTAGTATATAGCTCATGGAGGTCTTGGCAAATCCATTCCTCATTAGCTTTATAAAACTCAATAGGCAATCCATCTGGGCCCGGTGCCTTGTCATTGCTAAGGGTTCTAATGGCATTTTTCACTTCATCCACATAAAAAGGTTTTTCCAAAGATTGTGAGTCTTCCTCTGTAATTCTATTGGGAATAATTTCTCTTCTTTTCTCTCTGGATTCTTGAGACTTGGGGGATTCTTCCGAGGAGAAGAGTCCTTTGTAAAAAAGGCAAAATGCCTCTTTAATATCTTCTACCTCCACTACCTCTTTGTTGTCAACCCAGATCCTATCAATCTTTTCTCTGATTTGTTTTTGTTTAAGCATATTGAAGAAGAATTTAGACCCTTTGTCACCAAATTTTGTTAAATAAATAAATAATAATAAAATAGGAAAACCTATTTTATATTGAATGAACTAAAAATATAAAGTTTGACTTTTATTTTAATACATGAAACAAAAATTCAAACAAATGAAAAAAATATCGAACTCTTGTTTTAATGCCGTTCAAGAAAATAAAATAAATTTGAATTTACTATACTCTTATCATCTAAAAATAGTAGCCATGCCTCTATAAAATGGAATTAAATTGTGTTGCTTGCCAAAATACCCTAGACAAACTAACCATCTAATATGTAAATTGAGATTTTTTTTTCAAAAAACATCTTCTAATACAACATGTATAATTAACTACTCATATGCATTGAATATCCATTTACAAGATAGACATGTATCCATCATAAACATAATCAAACAGCATAATCATATAATCTCATTATGTAAGTGGAAATAAACACAACTCACAAAATAATTTTCCCTAGGGTATCTCAATGTCATTACTTACAATCATCATTATGAACAAATCAACATAAGCATAGCACCATAACTACTACCATAATCCAAATCATTCTAACTCAAATAACATTTCTCTTTACATGCATAAGTAAGATGCCTCTCTAGCCTATCTATCATGGTTCTATTCATTAGTAATGCAAATACCATTAGACCCCTTAAGATTCATTTTAATAGCACCAATACAAATGTTCCTAATATCCAATCTATTAGTCAATAACATCATCATTTCTAATATTATCTACCACATTCCTAATCCATTCTTAACCACCATAAACATTCACATATCATAATATGCACTTAGATAGAACCAATTACATTATTTTCACAAATAAATCAATATCCAAGATACATATATATGTTCTGTTACAAGTATTATGATCATGACATAATACATCATCTACCATTACTTATACAACAACCTTTTTACATCAAAGAGCATAGCTCTCAACTAAAAATATAATTACTATTGGCATGTTGGGATAACTGATGGAGATGATGGTGTACAAGTAAAGCACTGTTGGTGATGATATATTAAAGGATTGTTGGTGATGATATATTGATGGACTGTTGTTGATGATATAATTATGATGCAATGATTGTTGATCATTTATTTGTGTTGTCATTTATGGAAACCATATTTGTCCATGTTTGTTTATGTTTGGTATGTCATCTAAGTCTAACCGGTAATGGATTTAATGGATTGAGTTGGAAAGAAAAACTGCCAAGTGACAGTGAACTGGTAAGCAGGAACAGAGAAGGAGATGATTGCAGTAGAGATCCATGTTGAGTCAGGTATCATGGTTTGAAATGTGTTCTTATGACATCATAATGAGTCTATGACTTGAACCACATTATATTTGGAGAACTGGAAGTCATGTTTGTAATTGACTGTTGTATAATCAGCTAGGGTTTGAGAACTGATAAGAAGATCTTTGACTAGTGATGATTTATAGTTTGGCGGTGATTCTCTATGTTAATAGGTTGATGATGATGTGTCAGAATCCATGTGAAAAGATAATATGTTCTTTTGTCACATACAAGGATCAAATTTCTTGGGAAGCAGCGAAGTGCTTAGCAGAATGTTTTAAGGGTTCGACAGCTTATCAGATCGATGTGCGGTGATGAGATATGATCATTCAACAGTTCTATAATTGTCTTATAATTTATTGTAATGATCTGTATGCTGATGTGTAATAATCTATAAGGATTTGACATGATCTATGATGTAGATTCATTATAGGTTAGGGTTTTATAACCAACCCAATTGGAAAATGTATTTAGGTCAAGTTTGAGGAGGTTGAGTGTATCGGTAATCAAAGAAGTGTATGTGTCGAACTAGATTAAGATGTCTTCATGAGAGAATAAGATTGGAGTTGACAAGGATCTGTAATAGAAAGCTATGAAGTGCTAAGTCCAAATTATTTATTTGTTGTTTCCTAACAGTTGCAGCAGCATCAAAATCCCTTAACCGGGTAGGTCCTAACATGCCTAATTGTTAAAATCCCTTAACCAGGTAGCTCAACAACTTGAGTTTAAATCCTTTAGATAAGTTACTCCTAATAGAGCTAAGTTGTGAAATCCCTTGATTGAGTGACTCCTAATTGGGTCTGCTCTTAACTGGGCTAGGCTCCTAACAGGGCCCATTCCAAAAGAGTACAATATTTTGTGGGTACGAATTCACACCATGGTTTTTCCGATTTGGGTTTCCACATGAAAAATCCTTGTGTTCATATTGTGTATGGATTGATGAGTTATGCATTTGATGTCTTTAATTAGTGATGAACACTTAAGTTGCTACCGGTAATGTTTTGGTAAATATGCATTAAGTGATTGTTTGATCAGCTATCGGTACTGGTTATGAACTATTTTTTGAAGTATTGATCAGATTGGTGAAAATCTGCAGTTTAGTGTTATCATTGATTCACCCTCCTCGTCTCAATATTAACCGAATCCTCACATTAACAATTGGTATCGGAGCATTAGGTCCTCTTTGTGTAGAAGCTTAACCGCTTGAGGAAAAGATCCAAGGAAGATGATGAAGAAGGAGGGTCCCAAATTCACTAAGGACAACTACAAAATATGGAGTGATAGAATGAAGATATATATCAAAGGTATGGGTTCTTAGTTTTAGTAGCATGTTATTACTAAGTATGTACCTCCTACCGGTCCTCTGACTATAGATCAGTTGAAGGAGAAGAAAGAAAACATTCAAGCACTGGAAGCCATAGTACTTGTACATTGGCTGATACTGAATATATTGATGTCTATGATTTAGAGACAACTTTGAAGTTTGGGAGAAGTTAGAGTTAATCTATGGTGGTGATAAGCATATTCAAAAAGCTAAAGAAGAGAGTTTTAAAGGAAGGTTTAATGATATGAGAAATTTGGAAGGAGAAAATATTACTCAGTATGGATAGAGGATTAAACAAGTGGTTGGTGGAATAAAAAGTGTTGGTGGTACTATATAAGAAGACATTATTGTGAGTAAGATGCTTACAACTCTATTGCCTGCCTATTCCATCAGAGTGTCTGCTATTCAAGAGTTGAGGTTAGTTACTAAGGATAAGGTTACTATTGATTCTTTAGTTGGTAAGATCACTTCTTTTGAGTTAAATAGTTTTGATAACAATGTACCTAAGAAAAAATCTGCTTTTAAAACATCTGTATCTAGTGTATCGGTGAGAAAAGGAAAAGATGTTTGTCAAAGTCATGAATGCAGGTCAGGTCATCTTGGCGGTAGTAAATTTGATATGGATGATGAAGGTAATCTGATGGATTTTTAAGCTCTATTGGCTAAAAGACTTCCTAGAGGCACTGGTAAGTACAAAGGCAAGTTGCCTCTCAAATGTTTCTCTTGGAACAAGATAGGACATATTGATGCCAACTGTCCTAATAATGATCAAAAGGAAAATTTTAGAAAATAGAAGGGAAAAGGAAAGAAACAATGTTATTTTGTAGTTGATGAAGGTGCTACTGATGAGGAATCTGAGGATGAAGACAATGAGGAGATTGTTTTTGTTGTTGTTAAGGAATATTTGTCTAATAAGAAGGCTTAGTATCTTGCATTGACAATAGTGATGAATGCATTATTGATAGTGGTTTCTCACACCACATGACCGGTGATAAGAACAAGTTTATTTCTCTTAAATAATTTGATGGCGGTGTAGTAAGATTTGGAAACAATTCACCTTGTATGGTTAAAGGTAAAGGTTCTATCTCTTTAAATCATACAAGTAATGTTGATGATGTATTTTGGGTTGAAGGTTCAAAACATAACTTGTTGAGTGTTGGTCAATTGAATGACAAATGTTATCATCTTGAGTTTAAGAGTGGAGTTTGCGGGATCTTAGGATGCAAAGGAGAACTAATTGCTTCTGGTAAGCAAACTAAAGGTAACTTATTCCATCTGAATGCTAATGTGAACAGTTGTTTGGTTGCTAAGGTTGAAGATAGTTGGTTATGGCATAGAAGATTTTGTCATGTGAACTTTGATAATATGGTTAAGATCAACAAATCTAGTATGGTGAGAGGTATGCCACAACTTGTTAAACCAGACAATGTGTTGTGTAAAGAATGTTAGTTGGGTAAGATGACTATGTCTTGTTTTAAGAGAAATATTTTTCTTTTGAGAATATTCTAGATTTGGTGCACACTGACTTATGTGGTCCTATGAGCACTAGAAGTTTTTATGGTGACAAGTATTTCATGATATTTACTGATGATTTTTCTAGAATGATGTGGGTTACTTTTCTGAAGGAAAAGTCAGATGCTTTCAACAAGTTCAAGGAATTCAAGGCCTTAGTAGAAAAGGAAACCGGTAAGAATCATAAGTGCCTGAGATCAGACTGGGGTGGAGAGGCTACATTTGATGAGTTTGTGAGATATTGTGATAAAAATGGAATAAAGAGGTAGTTATCTACTCCAAGGGCACCATAGCAGAATGGAATTGTAGAAAGGAGAAACTAGACCATTATTGAAGCAACGAGGACTATGTTGATATAGGGAGATGTACCTAAGATGGTTTGGAGAGAAGCAATCAGCACTGTTGTATACACATTGAACCAAGTACTTGTTAGGAAAGGTAATGACAAGACACCCTATGAGTTATGGTATGATAGAAATCCTAGTGTTAACTACTTCAAAGTTTTTGGCAGCAGATGTTTTATAAAAAGAGATGATTATTTTGGTAAATTTGATGGTCAGAGTGATGAAGGAACATTTCTTGGCTACTCCACTAAAAGAAAAGGTTTGAAGTGTTACAACAAAAGGACAAAGAAGATTGTGGAGAGTGTGAATGTAAAAGTTGATGAATTTCCTGATAAGTCTAATGATACTAGCAAATCTAATCCATCAGATGATGAACAAAAACTTGTGTTTATTGAACTGAATGTACAAAAATATGTTGAGCAGAACAGTGCAGATGAAGATGCTCAACCAGTAGATGAAGAAGAAGAAGAACAAGAAGAGGTGTATATTGAACAACCAGATGGGTTTGCATTGACAAAAGATAAGGATATGGTATGCAAATTGCATAAGGCAATATATGGATTGAAGAAAGCACCAAGGGAATGGTCCGAAAGACGTCATGCACATCTGATAAAAATAGGATTCCAAAGAACTAGTGATGACAACAATATTTATTTGAAGACCGAAGGAGACAAGATGTTGATTGTAGAAGTATTTGTTGATGACATTATATTTGGAGGAAATGATGATATGAGTATGACTTTTGTAGATGAGATGAAGAAAGAATTTGAGATGTCTCTTATAGGTAAGATAAAAAATTGCATTGGATTGTAGGTCCAACAACTGAAAGGTGGAATTTTTATCTGTTAGTCCAAGTATGTGAAGGAAGTGTTAAAGACCTTCGGAATGGAAGACTATAAACCAGTTAGAATACCTATGGTTATCAGTTCCAGATTTTCAAAAGAGGGTGATTCACCCTCTGTGGATGAGAAGGAATAGAGTTCCATGATTGGGAAATTGCATTATGTTATTTATAGTAGACCGGATATTGTGCATGCAGTTGGTTTAGTAGTGAGATTTCAGAAGAGCCCTAAGGAGACACATATGATAGTAGTGAAGAGGATATTCAGATATCTTAGAGGGATAGTTGATTATGGATTATGGCATCCATATAGAGGCATTTTTTCTTTGTGGGTATTCACTGATGCTGATTGGGTGGGAAATGATGACCGAAAGAGCACAATCAGTGGTGCATTCTCTCTAGGTCGCAAACTGGTATCTTGGACCAGGAAGAAACAAACTTGTATATCTCGGTCTATAGTTGAAGAAAAATATGTGGCTACATCAATGAATTGTACATGAGCTATATGGATCAGACATGTCTTGGAAGGATTCAAGCAAGACATGACAAAACTAGTGATTATACATTGTGATAACACTAGTTCTATAAACATTTCTAAGAACCTAGTACTACATGCAACGACTAAACATATTGAATTGAAGTATCACTTTTTGAGAGAAAGAGTAAAGGAAAAGAAAGTGAGATTGGAGAATGTATCTAGTAAAGAGCAGTTGGCAGATATATTCACTAAGTCATTGCCTAAGGCTACCTTTGAATATCTCAAAGATAAGTTAGGGGTTATACCCCTACCCAAGATCTACTAGAATGTTGGTGAAGCATCAATCTAGTGGACTAATTGAATATCTTTCACTATGGATTGATGAGAAGTGCACAGTCATGGAGAGAAGAGAAATAAAGAGAAAAGGAGAAGAACTGATGACCGGACAGTAATATAACAGGTTTCATGATGGGATTTTGGTGTTGCATTTTTTGGTGTTTCCATCAATGCCAAAGGGGGAGATTGTTGGCATGTTGGCATAACTGATGGAGATGATGGTGTATTAGTAAAGGACTATTGGTGATGATATATTGATGGACTGTTGGTGATGATATAATTATGATATGATGCTTTTTCATCAGTTATTTGTCTTGTCATTGATGGCAACCATACTTGTCCATGTTTTTTTATGCTTGGTATGTCATCTAAGTCTATTGGTTAATTCTAACCGGTTATGGATTGAATGGATTGAGTTGAAAAGAAAAACTGCCAAGTGACAGTGAACTGATAAGAAGGAACAAAGAAGATGATTGTGGTAGAGATTCATGTTGAGTCCAGTGTTGCAGTTTGGAATGCGTGCTTATGATATCATAATGATTCTATGAATTGAACCACGTTATATTTAGAGAACCAGAAGTCATGTTTGTAATTGATTGTTGTATAATCAGCTAGGATTTGAGAACCGGTAAGAAGATCTTTGAGCGGTGATGATTTATGGATTGGCAGTGATTATTTTCATGTTCATAATTTGATGATGACGTGTCAGAATCTATGTGAAAAGATAAGATTTTGTTTGTGCATGTATAAGGATCGAATTTCTTGGGAAGCAATGCAGTACTTAGCAGAATGTGTTAAGGGTTTGACAGCTTATCAAAACGATGTGCGGTGATGAGTTATGATCATTCAACGACTGTAATTGTCTTTGTAATTTGTTGTAATGATTTGTATGATGATCTATAATTATTTGTGAGGATCTAATATGATCAATGATGTAGATTCATTGTAGGTTAGGGTTTTGTAACCGACCTAATTGTAAATTGTATTTAGGTCGAGTTTGAGAAGGTTGAGTGTGTCGGTAATTAGAGAAGTGTGTGTACCAAACTAGATTGAGATATCTGGATGAGAGAAGAATATTGGAGTTGACAAGGATTTGTAATAGCAAGCTATGAAGTTCTAAGTCTAGATCATTTATCTGTTGTTACCTAACAGTTGTAGCAGCATTAAAATCCCTTAATTGGGTAGGTCCTAACAGGCTTGATTGTTAAAATCCCTTAATCGGGTAGCTCAACAACTTGATTTTAAATCCTCCAGTGAGGTTACTCCTAATAGGGTAAAGCTCCTAATAGAGCTAAGTTGTAAAATCCCTTGAATGGGTGACTCCTAACAGGGTCTTCTCTTAACTAGGCATTGTTGTAAAGCTCCTAACCAGGATAGGCTCTTTAGAGGGCACATTCCAAAAGAGTGCAATATTTTGTGGGTACCAATTCCCACCGTGGTTTTTCCCATTTGATTTTACACATGAAAAATCCTTGTGTTTATGTTGTGGATGGATTTATGAGTTATTCATTTGATGTCTTTACTTAGTGATAAACACTTAAGTTTCTACCGGTAATGTTTTGGTAAATCTGCATTAAGTGATCGTTTGATCAGCTACCGGTACTGGTTATGAATTGTTTTATGAAGTATTGATTAGATTGGTGAAAGTTTTTAGTTTATTGTTATCATTGATTCACCCCCCCCCCCCCCCCCCTCTCAGTGTTAACCAGATCCTCATATTAATAATTACATCATGAATGCCAAATGAATCATATACACCAATCTGCTACAAGTATCCATCCATAAGATGAAGAGAGAAGAATCCACCTCCACACACAAGAGGATCCAATGAAGAACATCCTAATGGAAGAAAGCATCAAACCACTGAACTATGTTGAACCATAAGGAACTGCCCCCCATGCTAGGAGATGACACAAGATCCCGCACACTCTAGATCTATGATGACACCTAACATCCAAAGGATACAACCAAAACCAAAATACAAGGCTAACTCAAAGAGAAAGACATAGCTCAAGACCTCCAGAGGCATCACATCAAATCAAAACTCAAGGTGTTAGGACCTAAATGTAGGGAAAAGAGTGTCATCACATGCAATCATAATGGGATCTTGGGCACCTATCGCGACATCCAAGATGCTCATTCAGAGCCATCTCAACCTTGAATCAGTAAGGGAGAGTAGCTTACTTAGGTCACCAAGGCCTTCCCAATCCCATCCCAGATTACAACCCCTAAGAAAGGCATTGGGGACCCAAACTATTTCTTATCTTAATAATATGAACTACTACTACCCAACCCTTCAGGAATTAATTAATTAAGTTGTTAGTTGATTACAAGGTAAACTCCCAATGAGATATTCTGGTGATCTAGACCTCGGGTAACCTGGTTGTTCAGTCCTTACAACTCCAGTCACTCACTTGGAAGACCACTCCCCCTAGCATGCACCTTGACATTAGGGTGAAAACACATACAAATAATATAACATGACCAAGGGCTCTCTACAATACATACCTGGTTATCCAAGATTCTCAACCAGATAAATAACATCAAATGCCATCATAGCAGCCTAATAAATAGTAAGCAAACAAATCCATAATAACAAGATCATATCCAATATGAGCCCACGTAGATATTCACAAATAACACAAAAAATCCATTCCAACCAATAAACCAGTCCTAAGACAACTCAAGAACCCCAATAATCAAAAGACAACCTCTAGAAAGAAACAAAACTAGAAAATCAACTCAGAAAGCCCAAAAATGATCAAAACACAATAGACATGGAAGTTTAGCGCATCCAAAGGAAAGAATAGTGCATAGACCAGTTCTTTTAGTGCATCCACCAATTCTTTTAGCACATACACCAGTTTTAATAGCGCATAGAATAATTCATTTAGTGCATAGACCAGAGCATGAAACAAAATCAAAGACGACCAAGAAAACATTAGGATAAGTCTAAAAGTTGAATTCAATGCTTATACCAAGGGAAGACTATACGAAAAAAGACATAAATGGAACATTAGTTAACACAAAATAAACCAAATTATCAATAACAAATTATTAGCAATAGGACACGAGAATTCATCAACAACTCATGCCGGACAATTACATAGACACATCCACAGAAAGCCAAATATGGAAAATCACAACAATTAGTACTAGAATACTATAGTTTTTCCCAAAAATATTGTTTATCAAATTATATAATTAATTCTCATGACATTATCAATTTCCCATCCCACAAATAAACTTTTCTGGAAGACACAATGAAGACAAACTTTCTAGGGAAATCAAAATTGCAGAAAGTATGAATGCAACCAACCTCGAAAAATAGAAGTGATGGAAAAAAGGAAAACTAGAGGAGCACAAATCCAATCCAAGAAAAACTTCCAACCAAATCCAAAATCCACAGTTATGCAGAAATAACCTCCTGAGAGACAACCCCCAACAATGCACTAAAAACACAATAAATAGAAAATCAAGCCAAAACCATACAAATACGTTGGCCAATCAAAATAATAGATTAAAATATATTCCTTACCAACCCCTCTCAGATATCAAGATAAATATTAATAGAATAATATTTAATTACTTACCCCAATAACTCAATTAATAGCGAAATTGGGTAGGTAGGATAAATAAAGAATCAAATAACCCAATAGGATAAAAGAGATTAAAATAATATAAACAATCAATTAATTAAATAACAAAGGAACAATAAAATATAATGGCCTAGATAAATAATTAAACCATAGTACCCAAATAAATATTAAAGCCACAAATTAATAAATAAATAACAAATAATCATAGATAATAAATAATCCTTAATTTAAAATCATTAATAAATAATTCTTAATAGAAATCTCACACTATTATTAAATATTAATATTAACTATTAATTTAATTTATTATTATTAACTATATGAGCCAATTAATAATTAATTAAGCAATAATCACAACTCCTCAAGACAACTCAACAAGGGGGTAACACAAAATACCACATTACTCTATACGATGACTCAAATCAAGATACTAGACTAACAAGGATATCAACTTAAACCTAGAGTGTAGATAGGATCCCATGTCACCTCCAATCAATATTCCATTGGGATGAAGACACACTCATACATGTGAAGACAAGTGGAGTCGATGTCTGATGCCTGCAAACTTGTTACCACAAATACATGTACAAGAGCATATACAATAACATATATCATGAAATAGGTAGACAATTGAATGGGAATCACAATGTCATATCCTACTCATAAATGAGTGGTATGGCATCATCCTTATCACAAATGTAGTAGAAGATAGTCACAACAACCAAGCACTATCATAATCATCATCATATCTAATATAATCATGAAATATGGTTAGTACATAGTATGATACTATCAAATCATCATAAAGTAGACTAAGCTATATCAATATGATCCACCGATGTACAAAAAGGCAAGATGAATCAAGGAGAGGCACTACATAAAATTTCATTGAAAGCACAGTGTCATACGATTATATAGGGACAACAATAGGAAGTCATGACTAGGTATAATATACATATACCAAATTGTAGTATTTTTCAATGGCTTCTAAACCTCCTATTATTCGCAGAGAGATGGGATCGATCCATACATGGGTTAATAATTTTGATGCAAATCCAACAACATTGGTTGACTAGCCAAGAATCAACGCATCTCCTATCAATGATTATGTCACATCAGGATTACTCGATATGGAATTTCCAACATAGTTTCCTGATGGACTATGTGACTGGTTAGAACCTCGAATGAGGTGAGTGCATTTACATAAATTTGTGAAGCATCTATTGAGGTATAAAGATCATCATTTTTGCAAGATTCATATATTTTATGATAAATATAATAATGAGACATCATGCACATAATTCATTTACAGTATTTGTGAAAAGAAGTTTTCAAGACATGTCAATCACCTTTAATGAGTTGCGTCAGCATATGGAAAATATGCCATACTCTTATCTAGTTGATAGACTAATGCGATTTGGAAGCAAACTCAGGGGTACAAGGTCATATTAGGCTCAATGTCATGTAGAATTGACATACATGCTTCATCAAATTGGCTCTCCTATAATATTCTTTACATTGAGTGTTACAAACATGTATTGGCTGGATTTGCATGCATTAATGCTAGGAACAACACAAAGTATTCTACGAGAAGCTCAAATTTGGCGAAGATGAAATTTTATAGATTATCCTCATATTGTTGCACACTACATGCACTTGAGACATTCAATATTTAGAAAATAAATTTTATAAAAAGGAATGAATGTTAAAGATTACTAGACTAGATATGAATGGAAACATAGGGGGTCACCACATGTTCATGGGTTCCTTTGGATGCATGGAGCACCACAAATCATAAATTGGATTGGTCTTATTTACTCTATCAATTCATATTTAATCGAAAGGTAGATTTGTTTTCATGAGAAGAAATAGTAATTTACTATTAATGACTTATATTGTGACAAATAATTTAATCAAAGTCATTCTATTTATCCAAACAAAATGCATTTGAGTACTATTTATAGTTTTATGTATCTATTTATTAATACATAATTCAAATTTTGTTCAAAAATCTTCAATTTTCTATAATGTCTATTTTTTTATCGATAAATAGTTTTTTATATTAATATTTAAAAAGAATTTTACATCTAGAGCTTGCAACAATATTCTGAAATATAATAGTCCATCTCAAACTAACTATAAATCATATCTACTCATCAATCCCTAGCTACCCATTACAAACAAAATGTTTTTGACTAAGTACAACAAACTGGATCAAATTTAAATGAGAGGACCCCCCTTACTTGCCTCCATTATTGCCTTTTCTTTACCATCACTTGTCTCGACTTGGTAAGAACCATAGCCGTGTTTTTTGTATCTTCCCTACATCCAGAGGATTCACCACACAGTAAGCGATGCTTTCTGTTTGCTTTTGTTGACCCCACTGGATGACCCCTCTTACTTATTGCAATAGATTCAATTGTCTACATAGTCAGGAGTTCATTGTGTGGCCCCCATTTTGAAAGTTTCTCTCGAATTCTCTTTGCTTCCTAAGATTTTATATAAGCCTTTACCCCATTTATACCTATCTAGACTGAGGCCCTGTGAACTTCCTTATTTAAATTTGTGCTCCAAATTAGGAAGGGCCTCAGAGGGGGAGCAAATTAACTCACATGGATCAAGTTACCACTAAGATAGACAAACCCCTCACCATCTCGTGCCATACCAATGATTATTTCCAACCCCTACAACCATTCCCTTTTTAAACAACTATTCATGATCCAATTTACAGTGTTCCTTAGCTTCAATTCGAGACACCAAGCCAGGAAGATAGAAGCAATATCCACATTTGAGTGGTAGCAAAATTGGGCCTTGAGGTATTCATCACCTAGAACAATTTTGACTTGAGTGAGGAAATCTTGATCTTTAAATAAGAAGATGTGTGAAAGCCTTTCATCAGAAATGTGATCCCAAAAGGTCACCATTTTCTTGGTAGATTGCAGATAGAAGTTCACCTCCATGTCATTCACTTCTCTGAGAAAACACACCCAACTCACTTAGCTTCACCAAGATTCCATAAACAAACACCCTGCCCAAAAACCGCCTCAAATGCAAATACTTTGCATAGAGAATAATATCAAACAAATTATTAAAGAGACATTTATTCCTTCAAAACAACATTCCACCATGGCCTTGCCAACTTGAATGATTTTTTGGATTTTCTAGCTCAAAAGATATAGTTAATAACCTTTCATAAATATAAATTTGAAACTTCAGCCCTTTCGACCCTATATTGCACATGTAATGTACCTTTCCTAACCATCACCACTGCCTTCACCATTAATGGGGAGCCTATTTAATGGGTATTAGTAGGACCTTCATCTCCCTTGCATCATTTTAGCACAAGCTCCATCACTTTGCAAATCTCCTATGCTCTCGAGCCATGAGGGCTTCACTGGCTAGGCAATATTATATCATGTGAATACATATTGTGGGGTTTAAAATCCCAAAAATGAGGGTATAATATATTGTCTATCACTAAAAATAAGGAACTTTTTAATTCAGGCTATGAAAAAATACAATATCTAGTGAAAATAGGGGGACTTTTAATTTCGGTTGTGTATTAGGAGGTGACAAAAAAGGAGTTTAGGGATTTTTTTTTTTAAATAGTGGGGTTCTTTAGTATGCCATGAACACACATGCTATAAGCTAGGTTCACTAAGTGAAGCCCCCATGTCTCGAACCAAGAAGCGAATCTTTTTGAATTACAGACCATCTTCCATATCAATGAAAAAGTCATCATCACCTTTATACGACATCTACAGCCTGCTTGAGTAGTCAAAATATACACATTATCGTCCTTACCTCAAATCTGGAATACTTGATCTATCAAAGATCCATTTGTTTCTTCGAATTGAATATAAACTGCATCCTTAGCTTGCACATTTGCCTCTTCATTTCCATATCTTCGTACATGGGAAATCATAAGTTTTTGGAATTCACATAGCTGGAGATTGATGTTCTGAATAATTGTATCAGTTTTCCAATAGATAGCTTTCCCTTTCAAAATAGCCTGGATTATAATCTTTGAGTCACCTTCCAAGTGCAAATTAACCACTCCCACCCTTTTTGCCAAGAGGATTGCCAATAGTGCATCGCTAGCTTCAGATTCATTGTTAGTGCTCACCCCTAGGCCTTGACTACATCTGGTTTGAACTACACCATCAAGGTTTCTTACCACACAACCAGCACCATATGGTCCTGGGTTCCTCCATGCAGTTTCGTTAAAATTTACCTTAATCCAATCTCACTTCGGGGGAGACCACACCATCTTATTTGTTGTTTCCTCTAAAGGATTAACCCTTTTATGCCCATTAATGGGTGTAATGTCTAAATTGTTGAATACATACACATAAAAAGTATAATATTAGTTTTCTTCATAACACCTTATAATTTATCTATGCATGCTTCAAATTTTTTAAGTCATAATTGTTTTAAAACAAAAAAAATTATATATTATTATAATTATCAAAATATACAACCACTGATATATTGATTTTGTTCATCTATGTTGTGCATTATATTCTACCATTTCTTTCAAATACTCTAAATGATCTATTCAACCATTTCTCTTCAAACTCATTACTAATAAAATCTTTATTATTGTGTATGGATATTAAATATTTTTATAATTTGATATCTCTCGGCGTATCTTACTTAATTTTTTAAAATATAGGTATGCTAGCATAACATTAACTTATATTTTTAAATTTTATATCATCAACTTATTCTTTAATGTTAAATTATTTCTTTATTTTCAACTATAGTTTTTTTCTAAACCCTAATGCAAATAAACCGTCTTATAAACCTACAAATGATTGAAGCTACTTTTCTTGGTGGTTTTGTTATATTTTTGAAAAAAACATATTATAAATTATCATATTTTAAGCTTGTTATAAAACATTGATTATAATGTTAAAAAAAAATTAATAATATTTGAAATTATTAAAGATATCAAAAGATAATAAACAAAATTAATTTTTAAGAAATCTTTATAATATATTTTTTTGTATTTCTATCTTTTTAACTATGATTTTATTTATAATTTTAATGTAAAATATAAAATGTAAATTGTATGAATTTAAATATAATATAATTTAATTTATTTTTTTATTTTTTATTTGAATTATATTTTTTATTTTTTAAATTTAATTTATCTAATAATTTGACTATATTTATGTTAAATTTAATAATGAAAAAATTGTTTGTTAATTATGAATTTATCTTTCACCAATGTTATTATTGTTTGTAATATCAATATTTAATATTCTTATACTTTTTGTAATGCCCCGCCAAGGAACCCCAAAGGATTTGACTAAACAAACTCAAAAAAGACTGAAATATTTTTTTTTGGAACATTAAGTGTACATCCTATAATAGTAAAGGAACAATATTAAACCCAACTACACAAGAAGAAGGAAACTACTAAACTATCCTCTAAGGTTCCTCAATGTTGTTACTATACTACCCATACAACATTAAAGAAATTAAATCTAATCTTAGTTAACATTTGATTCATAGATGAACATAAACAAAATAACTATGAAAATAATTCATCCATACATATCATAGAATGAGGAAACTACATTGCATTCAAATAACTTCTTAAGCTAAAATAATTGTATAACCAATATCAATAGTTCCTACGACATACAAAGTAATTAATAAAGAAAATGTAAGCTTTTAATTACATAAGATCAGTAATTCCATTTACTAATATAAATCATATCACCTAAGCCTTATTTCCTTTACATCAAAATTACATCATAGATACATCATTTGCCTCTAAGGCATGTACATAATACAATTATATTTGATTTAAACATAAGTACAATATGATAGATGAATGAAATATTCACCTAACTCACTAAGTTGACCATATCCAAGAGAAGCAACTGGAGAATGAATGAAACCAATCCACGTAACAAGTTCAACATCACCGATGGAAGAAAGTAACTACCACCCGACCATGTGGATCCCGAAGGACCACCCCTCGTGCTAGGAGATAGACATAAGGCCCTCAAGCACACAAACAAAGGATGAACAATACATGGTCTAAACTCACTTCCACCAAGTAAGGTCATAAACAAGATACACATAGATGAATCTCATAACAAGAATACTCCAGAGGCTACAAACACATGGGAAGTACACTAGTGCTCACAAGGGGAGAGTGTCATCGCATAGATTGATATGGGTTATCCTGGTAGGTTTCCATAGGACCCGACCCCCATCCTGGGTATCCTAGCAGCCTTTTCTGATCCCCGACCCCCATACAAGTCTCATGTGGAACTAACATACCTTTCAAGCGGACAAGGTAGTTGATCATGCCATTCCAGGCCTTTCCACCTCATCTTGAGCCTAAACTAGCACTCAAGCCATGAGCGGGGCATACTTTATCTTGATTAATGTTTTAATCTACCTAACCTCCTAATTATGCTATTCAGGTTATCACTTATTAAGGAACTCCCCCAATGGGTTATCCTAGCGATCACTTTAGGATCCCGACCCCCATGGAGAGCCACTCTCCCTTATGACAATATGCCTACTTCAACCCAAATTAAAGCATGGGATGAAACATGAATCATCAACAATAGAACATCATAATTTGATTAAAAAAGTCTCTCAACGGAGATCTAAAATGGCATTGCATCCATATAACATATAATCAATATCTCAACATAGGAGCACATAGGGCTCAAACCAACACATGAATATATAGAGATAAAACCATAAGATAATCAAGAAACCACATACATCCATAATTCAATTCACTTTAGGCAATCTGATCTAAATTTGACTAACAAGCAGAGCATAAATCTCATACCTAGTCTTTGGAGCCCCCTGGAGACACCTGAACTGATGAATAGAGTCAAACAACAAGTACAAGACTCAAACTGAAATGTCCCCAAAAATATAATAATGATTAATTTTAGATCCTAATAATCTCCCAAAAATATATTAATGATTCATTTCAAATCTAAAATTTGATTTACAATTAATCTTGCCAAATCAATTGAAAACAACAAAACTAATCAACTAGACTTGCACAAAGGAACGCCAAATTGAATATAATCTTGTAGGACATTAAGGAAAAGTATTTTTATAATATTTAGCAATAAATTAGAGGATCTAAAACATGACTTCACACAGCAGAAAATAATGCATATTTTATTTCCAAAATCTTTACCCAACCCACAAAATTGTGATAAATTACACTACCCAATTCACCCAAATCACCACCAATTGATTCTATTTGAGTAAAAAATGGGAATAAAAACATATAAATTATATTAAACTATAGTAAGATCAAAATAATTTTGAAGCATATCGACAATCCCCTTCACAACACAAAAAAAAATCCATACAACTATAATTGAAAATTACTAAAATAACACAAAGATTTCTAAAAAAAATACTCTAAATCTCAAGGAAAAAAGAATTGAAAACAAAATTCTTTTCTTTTCAAAACAATAACATAATCATTTTCCTACATAATGGGGTTTCTAGATCAAAATTCCAACAACTGGACTGAAAACTAGGGTTGTCTTTGGGCTCTAAAACCAACCATCAAACCATGTCAAAATAAAAATGTGGAAAATACCCATTTAAGAGGGATGAATCCCCTTTTCATAAATGTAATCAATTCATCCCCATGATAAAAAGTCAATTCACACAAAAGGAAAAATTTTAAAAAACTGTTCAAAAAAATAATCTAAAGAACACACCTATTTGCATTGTTTGAACACTCAACAAACAATGAATGCAAATAACTTCTAGAATGGAAAAAAGCCATAGAAAATATAGATAATACAATCTTTTCAAATTCAAAAAAAAAATTTAAACCATATAATAGAAAGTGGCATTTGAATCCAACCTAGCAAGTGTAGAAAGTGTAGAAGAAACTATTGCAAAATTAACTCCTCAAGATTTGCACTTCCAATCCAAGCAATAGCAGCAATCCAACACAAATCTACATCAGCAATAAACTCTAGTAAATCACATACAAACTCTCACAAAAGCTTCACCAAAAACTCTCACAAAATAACCCCCTTCAATTTAATGCAAATATTGCTCTCCAATGCAACACCCAAATCTCTCAAACTCCAAATTTTTCCAGCCATCATTCCAAAATTCTCAAGCATCCACACACAGCCAAAACCATGTTATTTTGTAGAAAACCCCAAAAAATAATAAAACAACAAAAATCCCCTTCTTCTAGAAATTTTCCAAAATAAAAAAAGTTTCCTCCTTCGTCTCACTTCATGAGAAATGGAAACTTACTTTTAATAAATTAATTTGACTAAAGTTTTTATTTCATTAATTATCCACATCATGTATTTAATAATTTAATTGATTCACCCATTAAATTATAACTTGATTCATTAATTATTTAAGCTTGTGTTTTGATTTAATTATTTAGAACATTAATATAAATTTATTTATTAATTAATAAGGTAAGATTATTCTCTCACACATACACACGCTCCCACAGCGTGGAAGAGGTAAACCCTACGCTATGGGTACCTCTGCCCACAACCATGGGGGGGGGAGCTTTCCACGTAGTGGGAGCTCCTCTTCCCACGTTGTGGGGAAAGGGAGATAATACCCCCAACGATGGGTAATTTATGTGCAACTGCCCAAATAAAACCCGCAATCCCTTTATCATATGCAGTACTAAATGGAGCTCGTATGAGACTAAAAAGGAGCTCGTACAAAATTCTAACTCCAACCCAGCCAAAACTGAAGATTTGACACTTCTTGAGAAGCCAAAAATGAGATTTCCGGCCCCACGGTGAGCACCAAAATGTCATGCATGTGAAGTGCGATACCTACAGCTGCAACACAAAGCACTCAATAGATCATTACAAGCATGGTTAGAAAATCATAAGCAAAAGAAAGATAAAACCATGACAAAGCAACTGTAACGTCATAAATTGTACGCACTTGCTAAAGCAGTACAATTTAACACCTAGTTTAGCACCCGCCTTGGCGCAGTTGCATTTTGCATTACATTTCCCCTTTAGCACTTAATTAATCAAATTAATTAGGTCTAAAGGTTCTATTTCATCATCTTCTACATCGTAAAGTCGGGCCCTTTCATTAAAGCATGCCCCTTTCATTTTATTCCTCCAAGACATCACTTAATCAAAAACCCTAATTAGGCCCTATTCTGAGCTTGGGGGCTTGATTTCGGGGGTCAAAACATCTCGAAATCACCTGTAACTTCGGGATTCTCTCTAAAATCATCATATCTGATGGCCCTGAAAATTTGGTGAAAAGTTGTCGGGACCGTGGCGCCCGGAGTGCACACGGTCCCAGACATTTTTCCCAAAATTTTAGGAGCGCGATCCAATCATAAAATAAAGCTTTACCCCAAGAAATTGGCGGGATATTCAATCTCTAGGTCGGCCAAAAGACAAAATTACGACCTAGGGTTTCATACATAAGAGCTCTCTTTTCTCATTTGAAGGGATCAGAATTTTGTTTTCAGGAACCTCATATGCAGCGAAAGAGCAGATCTTTGAAGACTTCAACAACATTCAACATCCCTCTATCAAGCATTTATCAATTCCATTCATCCATTTAGGGCTTGGAAGACATTGAAGAACAATAGGAGATTACCGACTGAAGATTGGCTTGTACTCCTCCCTTGAGGGTTGGGTATGATTTCATGTTGTTTTCATGTCTTTGCATAAGCTTCAATATCTCATTTATTTATGCTTTAGATCACTTTTCATCTTGATTTAGAGCATTTACATTATCATTAAAAAGCAATTAGGGTTTACTTTCTAGGTTGCTCTAGTTTGCTTACTTGCATTTTAGATCTTGCACACACACAAGGTCTGCACACACATTACTTTTACAATACAACTTGGCTATTCGTGGAGGTGGAAATCACCGAAGCGGGGGTTTGACTAAGGCAAAACCCTATATAGCCGCCCAAACACCCTTTTCAGATATAAGTGCAGGTTTTGAGACTCAGATGATGTCGCAGGTTGTAGATCTGGAAGAAGCAGGTCGAGACAGCACCCCACACCAAATTGCAGAGCAGAATACTAGAACAGGGGCGTGGGGCACCCTGGTCCTGTCAGGACAGGGGCACTGGGCACCTTGGTCCCTGGGACAGAGGCGCCCTGGTCCTCCTAACAGACAGCATTTCAGACAGTTTTCCAGAGTGCAAAACAGTGGTTTCAGGTGCAGTTTCAGATGCAGAATCAGGACAGTGGCGCCCGCGCCCCCGTCCCGAACATTTCCACTCAGATTTTGACTCCAGGTACGCATTTGCATTCTTTTCTTATCTTTGTACTTACAGCTTTCCATTGTTTAAGTTCAATTCTGCAATCTTGTTATTAGTTCATACTTGCATTTTAGGGTTAGGAATTGGACTTGCATAATCTTACCTTTCAAATACAACGAAGGAAAAGGAATCCTAATAGGTAGCCCGTGGCTCTCTCTTTCACAAAAAGAAGTAGCCAATTGTGTGATACCTCTAGGCTCTTTCGTATTCCGTAATGTGTGTCAAAAGGTAGGATTAGGGCATGATAACCTAGTCTCACTTTTTCCCCCACACATTTTGGTGAACCTGACGTGAATCTATCATTGCTTCCTCTTGCATTGCATTTGTTAGATCTAGATCTAGATTTAGTGTGTTTGCATTTCATTCTCATTAAAAAAAAAAAAAAGGAGTGTGTTTCTTTGCATTGTGTGTTTAAATTTCATGCAACTTTTATTTCAAAATGTCGGACTTTTATTTGCAAAATGTTCATGCTTATGATGATTATTATGAGTATAGCCAAGATGAATTAGATGAAGCTTTAGATGAGTTTTTGAACCCTAAAGATGCTAAACCTTCATTTTACCAAAAACTCATAAACCTTGTTACTATGCCATTTCGTTGTGATGAGAAAGATAAGTTGAATGAGTCCTCTCAAGGGTACATTCCTATCAACTCTTCCACTAAATCTAGTAACATGGTTGTTTTCAACAATCCCCTCTATGAGGAGATGTCACCTTTTGAATCAAAAGATAAACCTTATAATAGATATGATCATGCTTTGTTGGATGATGCTCTTGATGACTTTGTGGCTTTATCGAAATCTTTAAACAAAAACAAGACTTCTAAATTAGTTAACATGATAAACTTGAATGAGCATAAAAAGCCTCTCTTTGAAGTCCAAGGTGCTTATCCTTCTCCCACCCTTCAAGTTCCTAAATCACCTCTCCTTACTGTCCAAGGAGGGTATGATCACGATTCCTTGCGTACTCCGAATAAACCAATCATCACTGTGCAAGGAAGAAAACCTATAAGTCCTTATAGTTATGCCAAGCAAATAACTAGAGAGAGTTATCATGCGGTTGCCCATACTTATCATACCAGAAATAATAGGCAGCCTAGTCCTCCTCCTGTTATTCCAGTTTCTCTTCCGAATCCTCAACCAATTCTTCCGCAAGCTCCACGTATTTCACAAGTTCTTAGTAAGGAATATGATCTCATAGAACAACTTAAGGTTACCCCTGCTAAGATATCCCTTTGGGATTTGATTCAAACTTCTTCCACTCATCATGGAATGTTACAAGTTGCCTTGAAAGATTTGAATGTTCCTCCACCGAATACATCTAGTAATATAACATCTTTGGTTAACTCTGTGATGAATCCTAAAGCTCAAATTGTGTTTACCCAAGATGAGTTGCCTACTAGTGAAATTCAACATCAGTATGATCCCTTGATGATTGTGGTTATCATGAAAGACACTGCTATAAGACGAACACTAGTAGATAATGGCTCTGGTCTCAATGTGTGTAGCATTAATCTTTTGCATAAGATGAATGTGGATACATCTCTAATTGAGCCTGACTCTCGTCCTATTTGAGGCTTTGATAATGTGGTTAAAACTTCATTAGGTACTATCACCTTACCCATCACAGTGGGGCCTGTTACTTTGCCTACTCCTATCCATGTTATGTCGGGAAATCTAACATACAACTTGTTATTAGGGAGACCTTGGATTCACAGTATGCAAGTTGTCCCCTCTACATTGCATAGACAAGTTAAATTTATTTATAACAATAAGACATATACCTTGATAGGTGATACTAATTTTCAAGCCTGTTTGCAAACATCTACTTCCAAGGGGGGTTCTTCTAAGCCATCCTCATCTAGTGATGACTCTTTAAATAAGATACCTATCGATGAGTCCTCGCTCTCTGATGATCAAAATTATTTGGATGAGTCTGGAGCTCCTGAAGAAGACTCTTCTCGACTTGAAACTACACATAAGAAGGATTTTGATCCTGAGAAGGTTCTCGCAGATGACGATTGGGGATCCCTTGATTTTAATCCCACCTTTTTAGGTGAATATAAGGTTCCTTCTAGAGAGCTTAAAGCTGAAAAGAAGGAAGAAGCTAAAAATCAATCAACACTACCTGAACCTATGAGTAATAACTTTGTTGCCACTTCTCAAACTTCTTCTCCTCGCACCTCTAATTCTAAAGAGTTTGATTCTTTGTCTTATGAAAAACCGCCTTCTCTTTCTGAAATGGCTGATCATTATGGTCGTGGTTTTCGCATTTTTGCTAAGCATGGGTATCATGGAAATGGTTGTGGTGCTCACGAACAAGGAATAAAAGTTCCTCTAGAGAATAATCTTCACAACCATGCCTTTGGACTTGGCTATAATCCCTGTAAGCGCACTAAAGCTTCTAAGAGACCATGTATTAGTGTTAATACTATTTCTACATCTCTATCAATGCAACACCCCGAGTATATTGATGAAGATCCGTCGTGTGCTTGTGCTTTTGACGTTTTCCCTACTGATGATGCTTTAGCTGAATTTTTAGGAGCATATGATACTCTTCCTCGTTATCATCACAATAGGGGACTCCCTTATTGTTTGAACACTGAAGCCTATTTTGGAAAAGAGATGGATAACGATGAGATTGTGAAAGAATTCCCTCAGCTAAAAGATACTCCTCAACAAAGTAATCTTCTCATAAGTGACACCACTAATGTTAAGATGGATCCTTGCAATGAAGAAAAAGTTATTAACATTGGAAAATGTTTGGATGAAGAGGAACAAAAACAATATGAAGATTTATTGCATGAATTCCCTGAGATCTTTGCTTGGACATACTCTGACATGCTTGGTATAGATCCTAAGATTGTTACTCATAACATTGTCTTAGTTCCTGATGCTAAGCCCATGAAACAAAAGATTCAAAAAATGAATCCTAAAGTGGCTCTGCTTGTTAAGGCTGAGATTGAAAAGTTATTGGAGGTTGGGTTTATCCGCCCTATTGATTATTCCCCATGGATTTCAAATATTGTCGTTGTGGCTAAACCAGATAATAAAATAAGAATGTGTACTGATTTCCGAGATTTAAATAAGGCTTCTTTAAAAGATGATTTCCCTCTTCCGAACATTGACATGATAGTTGATTCTACGGCAGGACATGCCTTGTTATCCTTCATGGATGGTTTTTCAGGATACAATCAAATTTTCATTAACCCTCAAGATCAATTCAAAACTGCTTTCACCACTCCTTGGGGTATGTTTTGTTGGATAATGATGCCTTTTGGACTTAAAAAAGCCGGTGCAACTTATCAACGAGCGATGACCCTTATCTTTCACGATTACATGCATAAGATTCTAGAAGACTATGTTGATGATGTTTTAGCCAAATCCATTCTTCGCATAGATCATATTAAGATCCTTCATCAAATCTTTGAAAGGATTCATAAATATCACATGCGCTTGAATCCCCGAAAATGTGTTTTTGGTGTGGATAGTGGAAAACTATTAGGATTCATAGTTTCGCATCATGGGATTGAGGTGGATACTAAGAAAATAGATGCTATTGTCAACATGCCACCTCCTAGAAATGTGTCTCAACTCAAAAGCTTACAAGGAAAAATTCAAGCTATTCGTAGGTTTATATCTCAACTTGCGGATCGTACTTTTCCTTTCACTCAACTTCTCAAAAAGAATATCACTTTTCAATGGAATGAGGATTGTCAGCAAGAATTTGAAGATTTAAAAATGTATTTGGCTAATCCTCCTATCCTTCGACCAGCTGAACCTTCTAAACCCTTCCTTCTTTATACGGTTGCATCCTCTCGTGCTCTTGCAACATTATTGGCACAACATGATAAAGATGGTAAGGAGTGTCTGGTTTATTATATAAGTCGTACCTTACTCGATTATGAGACCCGATATTCTACGATAGAAAGACAATGCTTGGCCTTGGTGTTTGCGACTCAGAAATTGAGACATTATCTCTTAAATTCAGAAGTCCACGTCATGGTAAAGTTTGATCCGTTGAAGCATCTTTTCTCTAAAACTGATTTATCAGGACACCTAGCTAAGTGGGTTATGATGTTAACTGAATTTGACCTTAAATTTGTTTCACAAAGAGCAATTAAAGGGCAAGCGTTGACCGATCACCTAGCTGAGGCCCCTTCACCTTTCTCCTTCCCTAACCCTGAGTCTTTTCCTAATGACTTCATTCTTTGTACAGAGAAAGATGAAACTTGGGAGTTATACTTTGATGGCTCTAAGTGTCGTACGGGATCCGGGGGCAGGTGTTGTTCTGATTTCTCCTACAAAGAAGTCCATTCCCTTATCTTACCGTCTCAATTTCCTATGTACCAATAACATTGCTGAGTATGAGGCTCTTATAGCAGGAATAAAGGCGGCCTTAGCTCTGAATATAAAACACATACATATTTTTGGAGATTCTCAACTGATTATAAGACAAGTAACAGGACTGTATCAAGCAAAACAAGACAAGTTATCACAATATAAAGACCTTGCTATCTCTTTGTTACAAAAATTTGGTTCTTACACCATAGAACCTGTTCCTCGAAAAGATAATCGACATGCGGATGCAATGGCATGTGTGGCTTCTCTTGTATCTTTAGAGGACCTTGTGGTTGATCTTAAATTTGTTATTCACAACCTTACTTCTCCAGCTATTGTAGATGATTCCAGCCTGGTGACATGTTGCGACTTCATAGACCCGGATGAATGGTACTCGCATATCGTAAGATACTTGACTGATGGTACCTTTCCTGATTCCGCCAATAGGAACACTAGGGCTAGAGTTCGCAAGGTGTCTGCTAGGTATATCATTCTTTCTAATGTTCTTTACCGAAGGGGTTATAATGGTCTTCTCCTTCGCTGTCTTAACAAATCAGAAATCCCTATTGCTCTTGAAGAGGCGCATTCAGGTGCCTGTGGGGGGCATTTTGGAGGTAAATCCTTGGTTCAAAGATTACTTCGTATGGGATATTATTGGAAAACTATGCAACAGGATTCTTTTTCATTTGTCAAGAAATGTCATCAATGTCAACAACACAATAATTTGATTCATGCTCCTGCCCAAGAACTCCATTCTCAGGTAGCTTCTTGGCATTTCTCTGCATGGGGGTTGGATCTCATCGGTAAAATCTCTCCTCCTTCATCTCAAGGACATGTTTTCATTATAACCGCAACAGATTACTTTACAAAGTGGGTAGAAGCTGTTCCTCTTCGCTCCACTACAGCTGAAGTGATTTGTCGATTTCTTCTCGAAAACATTATTTCTCGATTTGGGATACCTTCCACTATAATCTTTGATAATGGGACATCATTTAAGAATAAATACGTGAAGCAATTCCTCGAGAAATATCATATCAAACATCGATTTTCTACACCATACTATCCTCAATCAAATGGTCAAGCCGAATCATCCAATAAAATAATCGAACAAATTCTTCGCAAAACTGTGAATAAGCATGGTAAGGATTGGAGTACTCAGCTAATCTATGCTCTTTGGGCCTACCAAACGAGTGTATGAATTGCCACGGGAACTACTCCTTATAATCTTGTTTATGATGCTGATGCTATTATGCCTTTAAAAATTAGAGATTCCATCACTTAGAGTTTCTCTCAAAGGTATAATAGATGATGACTCCTATAGAGAAAAAAGACTTCAACAACTTGAGATGCTTGATGAACAGCGTATAAATGCTCTTGAGCATATTCAAGCGTATCAAAAAACTCTACAACGAAACTATAATGATAAGGTTATTCAACGTTCCTTCTCAGTGGGTGACTTAGTGCTCTATGAGAATCAGCGCAATGTGAATGCCTTACCTAAAGAAAAGGGAAAATTCAGTCCTAATTGGCTTGGACCGTATATCGTTATTGAAGATTATGGATCGGGTGCTTACAAAATAGCGGATGTAGATGGTACGCCTCTTAAAGACCCTATAAACGCTATGCACTTTCGTAGATACTATGCTTAATTCCTCATTCCTTATCATTTATCTATTTCCTTTCTCACTTCTTCAAAATTGGATAATATGTTAGCATATCTTTGTTAGAGCAAATGGAATTAAATGATGTTTTGTTTAATCTATATTGCTTCGTTCCTGACAAGCGTGTTTCTTTACTTTATGGTTTGTCTTGAGTTCATTTTATGTAAATTGCAAAAGATTTACATTTTTCATTATGTTGGCATATTATACAATATCTTTATGTGTTAAGTTGAATCGTGTCATGTTGTGTTTAAGTTCAAATTAAATCACATTAGTTATATGATTCCTAGGCTTAACACATATTTTTCTTCCCTATCATCAATGTAGTACTTGATTAAATGTTTTAATTAAGTCACACATGTATCAATTTAATCATGGAGCATTGAGAAATCAATCACATGGAAATTAAATTCAGAACATACATGTACATCTACCAAATGTATTAACTTTAATCAAAATATACATTGTTTTTAGACATTAAAGATAACAATTTTGAAACAAAGAAGCATGTATATATATATATATGTAGATCAATCTACAAAGGTAGGTCACTACACATCCAAAATGTGACCTACCCTACATCATAAGATCATCTCCTATCCCTAGGGCTGGTGGCTGGAGAGTGACGACTAGATGCTCCCTCCTGATCCGGTCGTGCAGGTGGACCCATGGGGGTATACCATGATATAGATCGTGAATGGCTCCGAGAGGAACTCCTACGATCCCTATCCATAAGGATAGCGCGATACGAGGTAGCCTCGGCCTGAGCTGCTGCTAGACCACGCTGTGCTCGCTGAAGGTCCTCTGATAGAACCCGCTCTCTCTCCCTCCATATCTCTACCTGTACTCAAAATGGGGAAAACAAATCATCCTGCCGACCCGCATTCCCTTGAGGTCTATAAGCAACCTGTGAGGAACTAGGGATCTGCGCTGTCGTAGAGATATCTGTCACTACTTGCTGGATCAAGGAGCGCCACTCCTGCACATTAGCTGTAGCAGTAGAACAGATTTTGTGTTAGTACCATTTTATATCATCAAAACATCAATCAATCAATATAAACCTACTATACCTGGATCTCCCTCACGCCAGTAGGGATCATGATATGGTAGCATTTATGACTGGGAACTACTAGGCTCCCCACGCTCGAGCGATCTGTGTGCGATAGGTGCAGGTCTCCGTAGGGGAATAACGGGAGGATCTAAGGCTACGGTATCATCCCCTGAATGGTGAGGAGTTGCATCTGACTCCTCCTCATCATCTCTATCCTCATCTGCATCCTCGTCCTCATCTGCATCCTCGTTCTCCTCATCATCATCTCTCTCCTCCTTGTCGTCATCCTCATCCTCCTCCTCCTCGGCACTAGGCTGATCTCCTATAGGCGGATCAGGACCTCCTGCCTCCTCATGATCCTCTCCCTCCTCTGGCTCCTCCGATCTGGATCCCTGATCCTCATCTCGATCTCCATGCCTCCATGGACCTAGATGGCCTGTCGGGTGATCTGGTGGAAAGATAGGTCCTGGGTATGATCTCATAAACCAGGAATGATAACTGCGCTGTGCCCCGGGGTCTGCAGCATAATCAGTGACCACATCCTGATCGGATCCCTCTATATCTGTGATCTCGATATCGTCTATCGTCGGTCTCGCTACTGCTCTGGGTCTGGGAAGGACTCGTGAGTGTCAAGTGTAGATGGGCACATCGGCTGGGACACACTGTTCTAGCCCGAACTGCCTCCGTACTCGGTCAAAGTAGAATGGGACTATGATGTGTGGATATCATCCTCTCAGTAGGCGGTTCCTCTGTAGGCATGCTAACTGTCTCTCCATCCCATCCCATCTGTGCATCCGCAGATATGGTCTCCACACGATCACCTCGGCTGTCAATCTGTCAACTATCACTCTCTAATACAATAGATCTCCAAATCTCCACTCGCTGGTAAGTGGATAAGCAAATACCCTAGGTCGCTCGCTAGCCGTACTCATCGGATAGCCGACAGGCCTGGTGCATGTAAAGTGCTCAAATATCCACACCTGCAGAAGTGTGCATGTCATCAAGCTGCAACCCTGTCCGAAAACATACTCCTCGAGGTCGTGATAGAGATGTGCAAGCATACTCTAACCCTAGGCATATACTCTCCTGTGTCTCTCCATAGCCCTGATGCACCATGTGAGACCCCCATGCATGTGTGTACCTCGCCCATTAGGGCAGACAGCTAGTGCAATGATGGCTATCATAAGGCGTCTCATGAGGGGCACCTCTCCTGTAGGGTGTAAGAGCCAGTTGACCATGATACGACCTCTCGTCTCACTCGGCATGACTCTCCCTATGCAATATACCTGCTCCCTCTGATGATCCTCTATTGACCGATCGATCGCATATGTCACGGTAGCTCCTCTGATCGGTAGGCAAAGAATGCGGTACACATCCTCAAGTGTCACCGTAATCTCCCCTATTGGAAGCTAGAACGTGCATGTATCAGGATCCCATCGCTCCATGAGTGCCATCAGCATCGCGGGATGAAATCAGATGGCTGGCATAAGAATCATAGACCACAAACCTACTATCGACAAGGTATCTCTCTCTACCTGAGTAAGTCGAGGAATCTGATCTCGTAAACTGTGAAGAATCTGCCCTGCCGTGTGCTCTCTCATGTACGGGAGACCCTGCATCACAAAAACATAACTATAATCAGTACTCAATCATCAAAAATCATTCAGGCAAACTATCGAACATCATATGCTAACCCTGGCATTTCTCGCCAAGTCCTGATTGGGACCATGGCGCCCTGTCAGGGACCATGGTGCCCTGTCAGGGACCATGGCGCCCCATAGGGACCATGGCGCCCCACAGGGACCATGGCACCCTGTGTGGGACCCACGGTCGGGTTCCAGGGCCCGTAAACGATCACAGAAAGTCAAATGCAGAAAATCAAAAGTCAAAGTTCAGTCAACTCACCTCGTCCAGTGGCTCGTCGTCGATCACGGCCTGTCGCATGATCTCAATCCTCATGGGATGCTCCGGTCATCGTGAAGGCATGATGATGGCTATGTGCACTCCACTGCAATGAACAGTATTCAGAATCAACAAAGTGACAAGTGCAAATGTCACTTTCAAAGGTATATACTTCCATTCTTTTACATTTACTTTCAGAACCCTAATTTTCCTCTATTACTCATTTCATCATAACTTGAGTTTGGGAAATGCGATTTTCGAACCGTTTGTTGCGTAGGAATCGTATTTTCGCTCCCCTACTCTTGGGATGTTCCAAAAAGTGCTCTGACAAAGCATTTTCAGTGAACATCCCTCATCAATACTCTCTTACATAATTTGTCGTAAGTAAACATGCTACCCTGTTTCACCTCCCTAATAAGCAAGTCGAAATAGGGGGGGGCATATAGCTACTCGCAAATTTCATCACTTTCCTTAGTAAGCATTAGGTGATTTTGTGATCTAATGTGTGTTTTGTAGGGTGCGGTTCCTAACTGTGTACTGCAGATACCGTTGGGGGCTTCGTCCGACAACTTATGGATATATCCTTTTTCAAATGATGTTTACTTTCTGTACTTTAGCTTGCATATGCACGTAGTACTCATATGACCGCTAAAGTGGGGGCTAAATGTAACGTCATAAATTGTACGCACTTGCTAAAGCAGTACAATTTAACACCTAGTTTAGCACCCGCCTTGGCGCAGTTGCATTTTGCATTACATTTCCCCTTTAGCACTTAATTAATCAAATTAATTAGGTCTAAAGGTTCTATTTCATCATCTTCTACATCGTAAAGTCGGGCCCTTTCATTAAAGCGTGCCCCTTTCATTTTATTCCTCCAAGACATCACTTAATCAAAAACCCTAATTAGGCCCTATTCTAAGCTTGGGGGCTTGATTTCGGGGGTCAAAACATCTCGAAACCACCTGTAATTTCAGGATTCTCTCTAAAATCATCATATCTGATGGCCCTAAAAATTTGGTGAAAATTTGTCGGGACCGTAGCGCCCGGAGTGCACACGGTCCCAGACATTTTTCCCAAAATTTTAGGAGCACGATCCAATCATAAAATAAAGCTTAACCCCAAGAAATTGGCGGGATATTCAATCTCTAGGTCGGCCAAAAGACGAAATTACGACCTAGGGTTTCATACATAAGAGCTCTCTTTTCTCATTTGAAGGGATCGGAATTTTGTTTTCAGGAACCTCATATGCAGCGAAAGAGCAGATCTTTGAAGACTTCAACAACATTCAACATCCCTCTATCAAGCATTTATCAATTCCATTCATCCATTTAGGGCTTGGAAGACATTGAAGAACAATAGGAGATTACCGACTGAAGATTGGCTTGTACTCCTCCCTTGAGGGTTGGGTATGATTTCATGTTGTTTTCATGTCTTTGCATAAGCTTCAATATCTCATTTATTTATGCTTTAGATCACTTTTCATCTTGATTTAGAGCATTTACATTATCATTAAAAAGCAATTAGGGTTTACTTTCTAGGTTGCTCTAGTTTGCTTACTTGCATTTTAGATCTTGCACACACACAAGGTCTGCACACACATTACTTTTACAATACAACTTGGCTATTCGTGGAGGTGGAAATCACCGAAGCGGGGGTTTGACTAAGGCAAAACCCTATATAGCCGCCCAAACACCCTTTTCAGATATAAGTGCAGGTTTCGAGACTCAGATGATGCCGCAGGTTGTAGATCTGGAAGAAGCAGGTCGAGACAGCACCCCACACCAAATTGCAGAGCAGAATACTAGAACAGGGGCGTGGGGCACCCTGGTCCTGTCAGGACAGGGGCACTGGGCACCTTGGTCCCTGGGACAGAGGCGCCCTGGTCCTCCTAACAGACAGCATTTCAGACAGTTTTCCAGAGTGCAAAACAGTGGTTTCAGGTGCAGTTTCAGGTGCAGAATCAGGACAGTGGCGCCCGCACCCCCGTCCCGAACATTTCCACTCAGATTTTGACTCTGGGTACGCATTTGCATTCTTGTCTTATCTTTGTACTTACAGCTTTCCATTGTTTAAGTTCAATTCTGCAATCTTGTTATTAGTTCATACTTGCATTTTAGGGTTAGGAATTGGACTTGCATAATCTTACCTTTCAAATACAACGAAGGAATAGGAATCCTAATAGGTAGCCTGTGGCTCTCTCTTTCACAAAAAGAAGTAGCCAATTGTGTGATACCTCTAGGCTCTTTCGTATTCCGTAATGTGTGTCAAAAGGTAGGATTAGGGCATGATAACCTAGTCTCACTTTTTCCCCCACACAGCAACCTATCGCCTCCTAAGAGATGCGAGTATGGATTTTCTCTCAGATTTGGATAAGAAATCTCAATGACTTGACTACACCTAGAAGGAGGATTTGAAATGATAATTATATGCAAAGATGAGATTGGTTAAGCTAGGTTGATCCAAGAGACTAATTAAGATAATGATGTGAATGATTAAGCTATGATGATGATGCAATTAAGCTAGAAAAGAGATTGATTAAGCTACATGATTCAACAATTATGCTAGAAAATGATCAAATCAAACTAGATCTAAGATGCAATTGCCTATAATAACAATGCTCAAATGATATGCTAGAATGGATATGCCTATAGTAACAATACATAAGATGAAAATGAGATGGGATCCTTATTGCTCCAAAATAGGGGATATTTATAGGATTTCCAAGGCCAGGGGAGAGGTGGGAGGAATCAACGGTCAAGATTGAGTCTGAGGATATCAAGGGTGAAATTGGAGGAGGTTGGAGAAGAGGTTGGAGGAAGAGACACTTGTCATCTCTGTGGTGACAAGTGTCAAGGAGCTTTGCTCATAAAAGGGCAAGTGTCCAAGAGAGAAGACATGTGGCCAAAGTGCCAAGTGTCTCAAGAACAAAATATCCACACCATAGGAGGTTAGGATAAGGAGGTTAGAATGTACAAGATAGGATAGGGTTGGTTAAACCCAAGTTTAGGTGGAATGGGTTAGGTTAGAGGGATGGTTAGGTTAGGTGGTTAGAAGTTTGGAGGCATGTGGGTAATTTGAATTTAAAAATTCAAATAATAGGAAAGACTAATTAATTGTCAACAATTCCTTAATTGATTTGTTTTAATTAATTAGGGGATTAGAAGAATTAATTGAAGTGGTGGGAAGATTAATTAATTTGAATTAATTAATCAAAGGGGACTATGGAAATGAACCTATTAAATAAATCCTTAAATTTATTAATAAGTAGATGAAAGGGAGAATTTAATCAAATTGCCTAATGAATTCAATTAAATTAGGAAGGGGGATTAATTAAATAATTGTTTATTTAATTAATTATCTTCAGACCATTTTTAGGTGTATACTTTTTTCCCCTCTTTGAAGTGAGGTGTGATGACGTGTTGATTCAAAGAATAATCTCATTTTGATGATGGTTCGATAGGATGCCCCAAACATTGATTGATAAATTGTGGTATGATGATGCCCCCTCAGGAGATCAATTGAGATAATTGACCTTTGGAGTTTTTGGATCTTTACGAAATTGATATCCCGATTAGAAATGATTTGATTTTTGCAACTGTGGCTGATGAAAATGCGAGTTCTACGATCACGGTGATGTGGTTTTTGATTATTGATAAAGCTTGATTGATTAGATGGATAAGATAGAGATTCAGTCTAGTTTCAGGAATGACACCTCCTGTATAAGACAAAGATGATCAAAGCGTGTGGTTTTAGGAATGATATATCCTGTGTAAGACATGATTAGAACATCTAGTTTTAGGAAAGATACATCCTATATAAGACATGATAGGATAGATTTAGATGTGATTGATTGATAGAATTGATAAGATTGATTGGATGAAGAACTGACAGTTTGTTGATATCAAGTTGTAGGAAGATTCAGATATGTTGGTGTTGGTTCTGTTGAGGGGATAGCATAATATTTTTGCTGGGTCGATAATATCTGGATAGAGATGAGTCATCAGTTTGATTGCGTATACACTTGTGATGATACCTCGATGATTCCTGCGATAGAATTAACCTTGGATAAAATGAGCATGCGGGATCCCATGCAAGAATGAAATGCAAGCTAAATGCAAAGCTACAACCAGACCAGTCACTAGGTTATTGCATTTTGTCATCATTGAGCTTTTTAAAATGTGGGAAGTGAGTGCAAACATCAATGGTATAATTAAACCATGATGACCTGAGCACGACTTTCCTAGATTTTGTTATGGCAAGTTAGCACAAGCATCGAGGTATAATTGAATCAAGATGACCTGAGTGTTGCTTGTGTAAAATAGGCAATATTAACCATTTCAATACGCAAATCGGAAATGTCTTCGATGATACTCCGATGATCATGTCTCGAGACAAATTTGCACATATTAATGATTAATTTACAGACAACATACAAGAAAAAAATCATGTTCCTTCTTTGTTTCTCTAGTCAAAGACATCTTGGAGTCACTCAAAAATCATGATAGCGAAAATCAAGATAGAAAAGTTGAACAATCATGTTAAAATAATTATCCTAAAGATATCATCCATGGAAAAGTGTGTGAATGTGCTTAGACCGACTTTGTGATAGTTTGATGGTTGATAATTTGATCTCGTGTTCAATGTTGGATATGTCTCAGTTTTCGCTTGATAAGGGTTGCCTAAATATTGTTCTACCTGTTTGATTAAGCTCAAAATGATAAAAAAAATTGCCCCCAGCTAGGTGTAGGATTTTCCCCAAGCCTAGAAACAAATTCATTATGATATACTCAATGATCCAAACCATGGCAAGAAGCCACCATGCCCGCATATGTACAAGGCTTTATTATGGATATGAATAGTGTTGAATGAATGCAAGCGGAAGGATGCATTAACTAATAGATGGAAGAGCTAGCGGACAGACAACGCCTATTTGCCAGGTTTTCACCATCTAATTTTATTGCACTTTTTCTCATATTTGATTTTTTTTTTTCACTGTTTTTTGATTTTTTTGCTTTTTCACTTTTTTATTTTTTATTTTTTGCTTTTTGACTGTTTTTTATTTTTCTGTTTTTCCATTGTTTTTTATTTTTCTACTTTTTCACTGTTTTTTATTTTTTTGCTTTTTCACTGTTTTTTATTTTTCTGCTTTTTCACTTTTTTTAATTTTTTCTTGCTTTTTCACTATTTTTTATTTTTTTGCTTTTTCACTGATTTTTATTTTTCTACTTTTTCACTAATTTTTATTTTTCTACTTTTTCAGACATAAAATTTCTTCAGCTGCATGCTATTATAGGTTCTTCGAGTTGATCTTCGTCTTGTGTTGATAGCTGATATGCTCCTAACTCAAATACAATTGTGACCACAAACGGACCTAACTAGTTTGGTTCGAACTTTCCTTTCTTTTCTCGATCTGTCTGGTTTCGTGGATTTTCTTTTAGTACTAGTTCCTCAATTTGAAATGTTCTTAGTTTGACCTTGTGATTATAACTTCGGCACATTCTTTGTTGATATACCTTTAAATGATCAAAGTCATTTTGTCTTCGTTTGTGGATCAATTCTAACTCCTGCAATATAGATACTCATTGTTCTTCATCTAGGATAAGACCTTTTATTGATACTCGTAGAGAAGGTATTTCTACTTCTATTGGCAGTATTGCTTCTGATCCATAGACAAGAGAGAAAGGTGTGGCACATGTTGGTGTGTGGATATTAGTACGGTAGGCCCATAGAGAAGGGTTCAATTGAATATGTCAATCTCTTCCAGCATCATTCACTATCTTCTTGAGGAATTTTCAAAATACTTTTGTTTGATGCTTCTTCTTTCCCATTCCCTTGTGGATAATAAGGTGTGGAAAATCTATGTTGGATCTTGAATTTCTCACATAGCTCTTGTACATCTTGATTCTTGAACGGTCTCCCATTATCAGTGATAATAGTCATGGGTATTCCATAGTGATAGATGATGTAATTCAAGATAAATGCAGCAATTTGTTTTCCTATGATATTTTTGAGAGGTACTACCTCAATCCATTTTGTGAAATATTTTGTAGCTACAAGGATGAATTTGTGACCATTAGATGAAGAAGGATTTATCTTTCCTACTAAATCAAGACCACATTGACAAAAAGGCCAAGATTTTGCCAAAGCATGAAGTTCTTATGATGGTTCATGAATCAAATTCCCATGGATTTGACATTGTTTGCATGTTCGAGCTATCTAAAAAGAATCTTGTTCCATAATCGACCAATAATAGCCCAAGAATATGAGTTTTTTTGAAAGGGTAAGACCACTTGAATGAGTGCCACAAATTTTGTTATGGACTTCATGTAAGGCCTTCTCAGATTCTTCTTGTTCGAGACATCTTAAAAGAGTACCATCTAGACCTCGTTTAAACAAGGTATCCGCAATGAGAGTATAATGGGAGGATTGGCGAATAAAGTTTCTCTTTTGATTTTTCGATAAGTCAGGAGAGAGGATATTATCTTTTATGTATGTGTAAGTTTGACCATAATGAGAGGAATCATGCCCAACAAGGTGATATATTGTTTGGGAATCAAGACAATTATGAGTAGGGTAAAACAACTCTTCTACCAGGAATTCATAACGTTGTTGATTTTTCCTGTGTCTGAAGGAGAGAAGCAAGTGTAGCCATAGCGTCTGCTGCTTTGTTGTCATTTCTTGGAATTTGCTGAAAAGTTATTTCTACAAAGTATTTCTTGATATCATCAACCATCTTTTTATAAGGCATCAACTTTTTGTTCTTTGTTTGATAATTGTCATTGATTTGATTGATGACGAGCTGAGAGTCTCTAAAGACTTGAAGTTGTGTAATGTTTCATTCTATAGCCATTTTGATGCCTATAACCAAAGCTTCATATTCTATTGAATTGTTGGTGCATGGAAAGCTTAATTTGTATGCTTTTGGAATTGTATGCCCTTGTGGTGTGATGAATAGAATACCTACTCTTGATCCATGTTGTGTATATGAACCATCAAAGTATAATTGTCATGTTTTTGTTGTGACTGTTAGGATATTAGCATCAGGAAACTCAATCTTCAAAGGACGATTATCTTGAAGCAGTGCCCGACTAGTTGGTCTGCAATAACTTGTCCCTTGATAGCTTTTATGTCTACATATTGAATATCAAACTCACTCAGGATCATGATCCATTTTGCTAGTCATCCTGTTAATGTTGCCTTGCTGAGTAAATACTTTAGAGGATCAATTTTAGCTATTAACTTGAGGGAGTGAGATAGTAGATAGTGTCTTAATTTTTGAGAAGCAAAAACTACTGCCAAGCATGCTTTTTTTGTTGGAGAATAGTTGAGCTCGTATCCCACTAATGTTCTATTGATGTAGTAGATGGCTCATTCTTTTTCTTCATTATCCTGTTGTGCAAGTAGAATTCCTAATGATGCTTCAGTGGTCGATACATAGAGTAACAATGGCTTTCCTAGAATTGGTGACATTAGGATAGGTAGTTGCATGAGATATGCCTTGATCTTTTTGAATGCATCCTCACATTGATGGCCCCACTTGAAATAAACATTTTTGTGTAATAGATGTGTAAATGGTTGACATTTATCTGCCAGTTGAGCAACAAATATTCTGATTGATTGGAGTCTTCCTTGAAGTGATCTGAGTTTACTGATATTTTTTGGAGATATCATTTCCATGATTTCTTTTACCTTAGCTGGATCTACTTTGATACCTCTAGTTGAAACAATGTATCCCAATAGCTTGCTCGAAGTGACACCAAAGGCACATTTCTTAGCATTGAGTCATAGCTTATATTGTTCTAACCTATCAAAGAGCTTTTCTAGTATTCCTATATGTTCTTCTCTATTGTATGATTTGGCCAAGATGTCATCCACATAGTCTTCCATGAATGTATGCATCATGTCATGAAATATTGTTGTCATAGCTCTTTGATATGTAGCACCTGCATTCTTTAGTCCAAAAGGCATTACATTCCAGCAGAAAGTACCCCATGGGCATGTGAAATCTATCTTTTCTTGATAAGTGATCAACTGTCAATGTAAATGTGATAGAGCGATATGACACAAAAAGATGGTTCAAGTGTTTAAAAGTTTGCAAGTTTTTTGATCTTCGATTTTGGAGTGAAATGATGATGATTTGATAAAAAACCAAGTTCAATAGGAATGATATATCCTACGATGTGGGACAAGATTATCCTAACCAAACGTTGTAGTTTCGTGATAAAGGATGATAGATCCTGATGAGAAACTATGTTTTGAGTGATCGATTTATCAAAGAAGGTGATGATGCACTTTGAGATGTTTAGATCTTGAACTTGTTGAGGGTGAGGACTTGAAAATCTTGAGGTGTTTAGCTTTAGAATCCAATTTGACAAATGAAAACTTGACCAAGAGAACAAAGAAGACAATCTAAGCACAAAATGATAGATAATAGGTGTTTATGATCACTGCAAATTGACTGAGCAAATAGGACAGACCTGAAAAAGATGCGCAAGAAGACAGCTCTGGACCAACATAGACAAAAATTTGTATGACAGTTTAAGCAGATTTAGACAACAATACCTACAGACCCATACGATGAATCAGGAATCTCATATGACAATGCAGAAGCTCGTACGATAATTCCCACTAAGCAAAATGATAAATTAGATACCTCGTACGACAAAACTTACTGAGCAAAATGATAAACCAGAGGACTCGTATGACAAAACTTACTGAACCATATGACAAACAAGAAGGCTCGTACGAAAAAACTTACTAAACAAAATGATAAACTAGAAGGCTCATACGACAAAACTCAAGCTCATACGACTCAAGACATAATAGAGGTAAAAAATGTTGTTTGGACAGATTTTTTATCATTGAAGTTTGATGTTTTGCTTATGTTTTCCAGTTTTAAATGTCTGATTTTCTGTTTCAAGGATACAGACACAGCAAACACACGATATTATAAGTGACCTCAAGCACATTACGCTACCTAAGGAAATTGGCTAAGAGAGAAAACCTTTGCTTGCAAGCTTAGGTACACACCCAATAGCTAATCAGAATATGGTCATTGAGTCTCACGCAATAGTTCTATTTTTTCTTTCAGCAACCCCATTTTGTTGGGGTGAATAAGAAATAGTTGATTCTTTTTTTATTCCATACTGTCTACAAAATTATAAAAAAGGCTTTATTCATATATTCACTCCCTCTATCTATTCTTATTATCTTTAAATATTTTCCACTTTGTTTTTTAGCCAAAGCTTTAAACTCTTTAAACTTATGAAACACTTCATCCTTCTTTTGTAGAAAATATACCCAAATTTTTCTAGTATAATCATCTATAAAAGTGAGAACATACCTTGATCCTCCAAGTGAAGGTGTTTTAAAAGGACCCATTACATCACTATGAACCAAATGTAAAGGAGTTTTGCCCTCCATGATTTTCCTTGTGGGAAACTTTCTACATGTTTCTTTCCCATTGCACATCCTTCACATACCTTATGCCTTGGTGAGATCTTTGGAAGCCCATGCACCATATGTAGTTTCTCCATAAGCTTGAGGCTTTGATAGTTAACATGTCCCAATTGCTCATGCCATAACCTGCTTATATCATCATATTAGGCAATAGCACACACATTCTCATCTCTATTGTTAGAAGTTAATTCCTAAGACTTATATAATCCATTCTCCATTTTACCAATTGTAGTCACTCTATAATTATCATTCAAATATTTGATTAACCATTTGTCATTGTAAAACTCTATTTTATACCCTTGATTTGCAATTTGAGATACATAAAGTAGATTTGTTTTCAATTTAGGAACTAACTTCACATTTTTGAACACACCATTATCAACTTTGACATTTCCAGTTCCTTTAACTTCCAAAGCACTATTATGTCCCAAATATATTTTTTCTCTACTACTTTCACTTATTAATTCAAATTGTTCCTTATTATGAGACATGTGTTGTGTATCACCATAATCAATAACCCAATCATCCTTAAAATAATTGTTTTCTTTAAGTGCAACACAAAAAGCATTTCTTTTAGAATCAACAAATTTAGTAAACTTATTTGTCTTCTTCTTTGTATCTCTATCCTTTTTAAAACATCCATTTTCTTTGTGACCCATTTTTCCACAATAATTACATTTCCATTTACTTCTATTATAATCTGTGGATGACATACTTTTATTTTCATTCTTCAAATTCCTTTCTTTGGATTGATTATCTTATGACTTTTTATACCATTGTTTTCCTTTCATTATGAATGATTGAGATTCATCACTAAATGTTTCTCTTTCCTTAATTTGACGCTTTTCTTCTTGCACTAATTTAGCACATAGCTCTTCAGATTTAATACTTTTTAATTTATCTGGAGTATCTAATCTTCTTATAAATGATTGGTAAGATCCTGGAAGACTTTGTAATATTATTTGGACAAAATCCTTATCATCTATATCCTTTCCAAGAGAGGCTAGCTCATTTTTCTTTTCTTTTAACTTACTTAAATGTGGAACTAACTCCTATGAGCTTGATAATTTCATGTTGTATAATTATGTGGTGAGAGATAAAATCCATACATCACCTAAATTTTGATATATATTTTTAAAAATTTCCCATACTTTGACTCCACTCCTTTCATTGCGAACTTCTAGAAAAACTTCCTCTAAAAGTGTAAGCTTGATTAGTGTTGCCACCTTTTTATCCCTTTTATCCCAATTTTCTTGATCGTTTCCAGGATTTGTTGGTCTTTGTTCACTACCAGTAACAATTTCATAACAATTTTGAAGGCTTAGAGTAATTTCAATATGAGATAGCCAATCATAATAATTTTTTCCATTCAATTTAATTGTAGGGAGAGAGATACTAAGAGAGTCCATTGTTAAATTCCCTTCTTTTTGGATGAGAATACAACCCACTTCAGAAATACTTAATACGCAGATTAAAAAAAATTGAAAATTTCTCACCAATTTCTTGTGTTTGTATTCTTCCCTTTTTGATGCAGTATCATTCACTTGCTTCCAAAAATTGCTAATGTTGCTCACAGCCAAATCAGAACCTGCAGAATTAAAAATTCATACTACAAAACTCTATTATCATAACCCAAGATTTAGATCTGCTCTGATACCATATTAACAGGCAAAAGAGTTTGTAGTGAAGAAAACAAAACATGAAATACACTTGCACAGAATAAATACAGCATCACAACACTAAAATTAAATTCATATATTTCACAGCAATATGTTGTTATATTCATACATACATTGCATTATAAATGTTAAGGGAGGTTGTTGTATTTAACGTTTGTATGCAAACTTTCAAAACATTCTGATCTTATCTGCATAGTCTACCGTGAAGAGAGTTCTAGAAGACAAAAAATCTAGAAGAGGAAACTTGTGTTGGCTGGGAATTCTGGAAAAGTCTATAATAAATATTTACCTACCAACACTGTAGTATGTATTAAATAAACATTATTCTAACACTTTCCCCCTGCATTGGGGCCCTCACGTCAATCAAGTCCCTGGGGGTTCAGGATGGCCTAATTCACCCATCAGGTGTTCAGTTCAGAGGCTTTATCTTTGCTTTAGTTGATATCTTATGAGCTATGGTTGTGTATATCGATCTGCATTGTACCAGAGAAAAGGTAGAAAGAAATACTAAGAAATTTGATAGGGCAAAACCATATTATCTATGTAACATTCAAACCTTTTGATTCTACCATAGTCAAGCCATCTATACAAGGGGCTAAGCACTCAACCAACTACAGGAGAGTCACATCATGGGTAAGCACTCAACCGACTACAGGAGAGTTACATCACGGGCTTCGACTGTTAGGATGATCACTCTAGTGGCTCTAGCCCATAGAATTTTAGGGTTGGTTTCCTAAACAAACCGGATCATAAAGAAGCCGAATCTTTTGAGCATTTATGCTGCATCATAACGAGTAGGAGGAAGCAGAAGGTTCCAGTGAAGCTATCCTAGTGAGCCCTAAAATTTATGGTTGGTGACAAGTTAGAAAGTGACTCCACCCATCACCATAAATCTATTGGGAGGCTATATTGTTAGGCGATCAGTGTTGCAATTTCTATTCATGCTTGGTGCTTTCTAGCCGATGTGTTCTTCCCTTTCCTTGTCGATGCTTTGTCTTTCCCCCCTACCATGTTGCCAAGAGAGTAACTAGGTCCTTCATGTGATTTTATTGACATGGTTGAAATTGATAATGATCTTTTACTTCTACCAGGTGTGATTCCTCCTATGTAGCCTCATCACCTACCCATTGAGAGGGTTGTGTCTATTCTGGCTCCAAAACAAACCTTTAGTATAGCGTGTTAGTGATAGGTTAGTCAATCATAGTCGTTAATTACAAAATTGACAGTGTAAAACGTGCGACTAACACGCATGTTAGTCATTCCATACTGTTGTTTTGGAATTAGAATAGACGCATCCCATTGAGAGTCATGTGATCCATACTACCCTATATATAAATATATATTTGTGTGTGTATACATATATATGTATATGTATACATATATATATATATATATATGTATACATATATATATGTATATGTATATATATATATATGTATATATGTGTGTGTGTGTGTGTGTATACATATATACATATATATGCATATATATGTGTGTGTGTGTGTGTATATACATATACATATACACATACACATACATATACATATATGTATATGTATATGTTGTTGGCATTACAATGGTTTGTTGGTATGAGGATATTGAGAAGGTTGTTGGAGATTGATGATATAATTGATAAAGGATGATTACTGTCTTAGTAATATTATTTTGTCATTGATGTCAAGAAATTGTTTTCTGATTCAATATGATGTTGCCATATCTTAAAAAGTATGTTTTGATGAGTATAAAGATGTCGGTAAGTGACACAGAAAGAATGTGAAAATGAAGGGGAGTAATAAGTTATTCAATGGGCAACTATTACCGAGTTAGACGGTGATGAGATTATCTTATTTTGATTGTTTTGATATCCTATATATGTGTATTCAATGACTGAATAAGAAGGAGAAAATTTCTCATGCAATAGATGAGTAAAGGTTTGATACTGTTTCTATTTTACTAAGCAAGGAGCCAGTCGATAAACACCAGGGTTATCATTGTCGGTTAAAGAGGAAAGAAGTTACTGAGTGGCAAGAAAAGCTACCGAGTAAAGTTCAAAATTAACCGAGTATCAACCGAGCAGTAACAGAATGCATTGGATGAATAAATACATATTCAAATGAAGGATGCCAATGAGCTGGAGATTTATAGAAGATTGGTATGTCATGCAAGAAGTTTGTTAAGGATCAATGGAAATGAAAATTCAAGAGTTAGATCTACATCATAGATTGAACGGTCTTAACCATGCACAAGTACCAAGGAAGGAATACAAGTTCCAAGGCAAGATAAAACATTTTTCAGTTCAAAGGATTCAATGAACCTAATCAAGTTTGAAGATCTGATGGCTAAGATTAATCATGGGAAATGTGATTAAGGAGATTAAGTAGTTAGGAATTGCTTATAAATAAGGAAAAGTTTATGAACAATATATGCAGGCAAATAGAAGAACAGTGATGTTGCTGAAGGGATTACCAAGTATAGAAGATTGAAGATCTGATTGAAGAACAGATTGAGAAGCCCAGCAAGGATGAAGATAAGTCTTATGACAAGATTATTTTGAGTACATAGAGTCTTCTTTAGCATTTCAGATGTGAAGTTGCAGATATATTTTATTACTGTTATTTATTTTTGTAAGTGACAGGAAATCTCTTAACCGAGTGGACCTAACAGTCTTATTTGTAAATCCTCTAACAAGGTAACATTTTGAATGAGTATTTGAAATCCTTTGACAAGGTCACTTCTAACAAAGTGCAAGATTCTAATAGATCTGAGGGAAATCCCTTGACCGGGTCACATCTAGCAATGTGTTTATGTAATCTGTAACAGGATTGGCTTTGAACTGATCATACTCTAGAAGAGTATATTTTCTTTGTGGGTCCGGAATCCCACAGTGGTTTTTCCCTATTTGGGTTTCCACGTTAAATCTAGTGTTAAATGTGTTTTGATGTTTTAAGTTTATCATTTTATGAGTTTGAATGATTTACAGTCATAGTTGCATATCAAGTAAGTTCTACTGAGGTTGAATCTGAAAAAGAATTTGCCATTATGAGCTTATCTGATTCACCCCCCCTCTCATCTAACTAACAATTGGTATCAGAGCTTAGAACTCCGAAAGAAAAGTTTAAAGGAACTTGAGGCAAGATCCAAAGATGTATAAAAGGGATGCACCAAAGTTGAACAAGTCAAGTTTCTCCACATGGCAGAAAAGGATGAAGCTGCATTTATCAGGAATTGGAGAATATGCAACATATTATCTGGAGAATGATTACACTGCACCTAGCACCTACCCTATGACAATGGAAGAAATAAAGGCAAAGCAAGAACATATTCAAGCTATGATTGAAATAACATCAACATTGACCGACTCAGTGTTTAATGATCTAGAAGGTTGTAATGATGCCAAAGCTATGTGGAATAAGCTTATATATGTGTATGGTGGTGATGAACATGTTCAAAGAGAAAAAGTAGACAGTCTAAGAGGACAACTTGAATCCATGAGAATGAATGAAGGTGAGAACATAATCCAATACAGTACAAGGTTAAAGGAAATTGTCAATCAAATCAAAGGAGCGGGAGGAACTATTGAAGAAAAGGATGTAACAAGTAAGTTGCTGAGAACACTTCTACTTGCTTATGCCATTCGAGTCTCTGCAATTAATGAATTAAGGTCAGTACCAAACATGCCAGTCTCTTTGGATGCTACTATCAGTAAGCTACATGCTTTTGAGTTAAGTAATTTTGATAACAGTGGGTCTTTGGTAAACAAAGTTGAATCTGCATTCAGTTCTTTTCATCTTGGTGAATCTAATGATTACAATGATAGAATGTATAAGTATACTAAAGGAAATCATAGTGGAGCAAGTGAGAGATTTCACAAAAACATGGAAGAAGTACACAAACTATATGAGGAAATCAGAAAGCAAGAAGAGTTTGAAGCATTATTGGCCAGAAGGTTACCGAGAGGCAAAGGTAAGTATAAAGGAAAGCTACCTTTGAAATTTTTTAACTGTGATAAAATTGGACATATGGCTTCTAACTGTCCTGACAAAGAATCTAGTGAAAAGAGAGAATACCGAGATGACAGACAGAATGACAACCAATAAAGAGGACACCGAGACTTCAGAAGGAGAGATAGAAAGACATGCCTAGTAGCTGATGAGGAATCCAATGACAATAAATCTAATGAGACTGAGATAGAGGAAGTTGTATATGTGGCTATCAAAGATGGATCAGATGAAGAAAGGTATGAAGAAAAAGCCTTAATATCACACATAAATAATATTGATTCTTGGATCATAGATAGTGGATGCTCACATCACATGACAGGTGATAAACACAAGTTTTTTAAATTAGAAGATTATGATAGAGGTTATGTAAGATTTGGTAATGATGTACCATGTTCGGTGAAAGGTAAAGGTTCTATCACAATGCTAAATGTGATGATATATTTTGGGTCGAAGGTCTAAAATACAATTTGTTGAGTGTAGCATGGCTAAACAATACAAGATACCGAATAGAATTTCAGAAAGGAATTGTCAAAGTTCATGACAAACATGGAAAGTTGGCTGCTACCAAGACTCAAATAAGAGGTAATACATTTCATCTTGACTCAACTCTGAACAATTGTTTGTATGCAAAAATAGAAGATACCTAGTTATGACATAAAAGGTTTTGTCATGTAAATTTTGATAACTTGATCAAAATAAGTAAGAAGCACCGAGTAAGAGGTCTATCGAGCTTAAAAAAACCTGAGAATGCTATGTGCCGAGGATGCCAGATGGTTACAAGTAAGTCTTACACTTCTAAAGGAATTTTAGATCTTGTGCACACTAATCTTTGTGGTCCTATAAAAGTTCAAAGTTATTATGGTTATAAATACTTCATATTATTTGTGGATGATTACTCAAGGATGATGTCAGTTATGTTTTTAAAAGAGAAATCAGAAGCCTTTCAAATGTTCAAATGGTATAAGGCAAGAGTTGAAAATGAAAAAGGAAGACAGTTGAAATGTCTAAGATCTGATAGAGGAGGAGAATTCATTTCAAATGAATTTAACTTATTTTGCAATGATCATGGTATAAAGAGACAAGTGTCTGCATCGAGAACACCATAGCAAAATAGGATAGCTGAAAGAAGAAACAGATCTATTGTAGATTGTGCCAGAACATTAATGATAGAAAAGAGAGTACCTCAAACATTTTGCAGAGAAGCAATAAGCACTGCAGTTTACACCCTGAACCGAGTATAACTGAAGAAAGGAACTATGAAGACACCATATGAAATCCGGTATGACAAAAAACCAAATGTAAGTTATTTTAAAATATTTGGAAGTAGATGTTATGTTCAAAAAGATGACAGAAATGAAAAATTTGATCAGAAAAGTGAGGAAGGAACATTTCTTGGTTATTCCTCTAGGAGTAAAGCATTTAAATGTCTGATCAAATCATCTAATAAAATAGTGGAAAGTGCAAATGTGAAAATTGATGAATTTGCAGAAAGGAATGATGAAGGGAACTCCAAAGAACCAGAAGATTATGAAGAGTTTGTATATGTACAACCGAGAAGTCCTACCGAGAAAGCCGATGAAGAAAATGAAGAAAATACTCAGTTACTAAGTGATGAAGAAGATCATACAAATCCTACCAAGCCTATATTAGCAAAATATGTCAGAAGAAATCATGCATCAAGTCAGATTATAGGAGATAAGGATGACCCAGTTATGACAAGGAACAAACTGAGACAAAACACATGTCTGATATCCGAGTTTGAACCAAGGATAGTAAAAGAGGCATTAAGCAATGAATATTGGATGAATGCTATGATAGAAGAGATTGAACAAATCAAGAAAAATGAAACATGGACACTGGTCCCAAGACCGAAAGAGAAAAATTTAATCGGTACAAAGTGAATTTTCAGAAATAAGCTAAATGAAAAAGGTGAAGTCATTCAGAATAAAGCAAGATTAGTTTGCAAAGGTTATGCTCAAGAAGAAGGAATAGACTATGGTGAGACTTTTGCACCTGTGGCAAGACTTGAGGGAGTAAGAACATTGTTGGCATATGTTGCTTACAAAAATTTCAAGCTATATCAAATGGATGTTAAATCTGCATTTTTGAATGGTATACTAGAAGAAGAAGCTTATATTGAATAGCCTGAAGGATTTATTGAAGAGAAGAATAAAGATCAAGTATGTAAGTTGAAAAAAGATTTATATGGCCTAAAGCAAGCACCTAGAACATGGTATGAAAGGTTACACTCTTACTTAATAAAGATTGGATTTATAAGGACTGGTGAAAATGGCAACATGTATATGAAGAATGATAAGGAGAATGGAATACTGATGTCAGCCATATTTGTTGATGATATTATTTTTTGTGGAAATGATTCTTTATGCAAGAATTTTGGAAATGAAATGTGCAAAGAATTTGAGATGTCATTAATTGGTGAAATAAAGTATTTTATAGGTTTACAAATTCTACAAATGCAAAATGGGATTTTCATTACTCAATCCAAATATATAAAGGAAATCTTGAAGAAATTTGGAATGGAGGATTATAAACCTGTAAGTACTCCTATGACTACTAATTGTAAACTATCAAAGAATGATGAATTTGCATCTGTTGATGAGACACTTTACCGATCTATGATTGGAAAGTTGCAATATGCAGTTCACAGCAGGCCTGATATAGCACATGCAGCAGGTATAGTTGCTAGATTTTCTACAGATCCTAAAGAAACCCATATGACAACAATCAAGAGAATTTTCAGATACTTGAGAGGCACTGAAGATTATGGTTTACTATATAAAAAGATGAATGATTTTGACTTAAAAGTCTATATTGATGCTAATTGGGTAGGAAATATTGATGGCAGGAAAAGCACAAGCGGTGGAGCTTTCCTTTTGGGAGAAAGACTAGTGAGTTGTCTTAGCAAGAAACAAGGATGCATTTCACAGTCAACAGCTGAAGCTGAATATGTTGTTGCAGCATTGAATTGTACCAATATAGCATGGATCAAACAACTGTTGGAAGGTATGAATGAGACAGTTACCGAGCCAGTAACTATATTTTGTGATAATACTTGTGCTATTAACATTTCAAAGAACCCGGTAATGCACTCTAAGACAAAGCATATCTCTATAAAGTATCATTATCTAAGAGAAGAAGTTCAAGAAAAGAAAGTTGTGTTGGAGTATGTTAGCACAAAGGAACAAACAGCAGACATCTTCACAAAGCCACTACCAAGGGACACTTTTGAGTATCTCAGAAGCAAGTTAGGGGTCCTACCCCTATCTACTACTCACTGACAAAGTTCGGTGAAAGCATCAATTCTATGACTCTACAAAATACTATTTGTGAGTTGATGCTGATTTACACACTTTAGGAGGGTTTTCTAAAGTTGTGCAGGAATTAGTGAATGAAGACAAGTTTCTCTGATCGAGACTAAGATGATACATTTGTATATGTTTTAACTGCAAGGAAATTACTTCACAGGGGAAGTAATCATGAATTAGTTTTACTTTTGGCATTGTTGTCAAAGGGGGAGAAGAATAATGACTGGGGGATAAAATTTTAGGAGAAGTTTATAGATCAAGAAAAATAGGAGAAGAATTACAGCAGTTCGAATCAATTGGAATAAATCAAGTTGGTATTGCCATCGATGCCAAAGGGGGAGATTGTTGGCATTACAATGGTTTGTTGGTATGAGGATATTGAGAAGGTTGTTGGAGATTGATGATATAATTGATAAAGGATGATTACTGTCTTAATAATATTATTTTGTCATTGATGTCAAGAAATTGATTTTCTGATTCAGTATGATGTTGCCATATCTTAAAAAGTATGTTTTGATTAGTATAAATATGTCGGTAAGTGACACAAAAAGAATGTGAAAATGAAGGGGAGTAATAAGTTATTCAATGGGCAACTATTACCGAGTTAGACGGTGATGATATTATGTTATTTTGATTGTTTTGATATCTTATATATGTGTATTCAATGACTGAATAAGAAGGAGAAAAGATCTCATGCAATAGATGAGTAAAGGTTTGATACTATTCTATTTTACCGAGCAAGGAGCCAGTCAATAAACACCAACGTTATCATTGTCGGTTAAAGAGGAAAGAACTTACTGAGTGGCAAGCAAAGCTACCGAGTAAAGTTTAGAATTAACCGAATATCAACCGAGCAGTAACAGAATGCATTGGATGAATAAATGCATTATTAAATGAAGGATGCCAATGAGCTGGAGATTTATAGAAGATTGGTATGTCATGCAAGAAGTTTGTTAAGGATCAACAACAATGAAAATTCAAGAGTTAGATCTATAGCATAGATTGAACGGTCTTAACCGTGCACAAGTACCAAGGAAGGAATACAAGTTCCAAGGCAAGATAAAACATTTTTCAGTTCAAAGGATTCAATGAACCTAATCAAGTTTGAAGATCTGATGGCTAAGATTAATCATGGGAAATGTGATTAAGGAGATTAATTGGTTAGGAATTGCTTATAAATAAGGAAAAGTTGATGAACAATATATGCGAGCAAATAGAAGAACAGTGATGCTGCTGAAGGGATTACCGAGTACAGAAGATTGAAAATCTGATTGAAGAACAGATTGAGAAGCCCAGCAAGGATGAAGATAAGTCTTATGACAAGTTTATTTTGAGCACATAAAGTCTTCTTTAGCATTTCAGATGTGAAGTTGCAGATATATTTTATTACTGTTATTTATTTTTGTAAGTGACAGGAAATCTCTTAATCGAGTGGACCTAACAGTCTTATTTGTAAATCCTCTAGCAAGGTAACATTCTGAATGATTGTTTGAAATCCTTTGACAAGGTCACTTCTAACAAAGTGCAAGATTCTAATAGATCTGAGGGAAATCCCTTGACTGGGTCACATCTAGCAATGTGTTTATGTAATCTATAACAGGATTGGCTTTTAACCGAGCATACTCTAGAAGAGTATATTTTCTTTGTGGGTTCGAAATCCAATAGTGTTTTTTCCCTATTTGGGTTTCCACATTAAATCTGGTGTTAAATGTGTTTTGATGTTTTAAGTTTATCAGTTTATGAGTTTGAATGATTTATAGTCATAGTTGCATATCAAGTCAGTTCTAGCAAGGTTGAATCTGAAAAAGAATTTGCCATTGTGAGCTTATCTGATTCACCCCCCTCTCATCTAACTAACATATGTATATGTATATGTATATGTATATGTATATGTATATGTATATGTATATGTATATGTATATGTATATGTATATGTATATGTATATGTATATGTATATGTATGTATACATATACATATATATATACATATATACATATATATACATATATACATATATATACACATATATATACATAAATGTTCACACACACACATAAAGATGTGTGTGTGTGTGTGAAGCAAGAGCATCCCCAGTCTATGAACAATCTTCCATCAACCAAAAATATTTCCTTAGTTTTGTTTTTTGTTCAGTTCATGTAGCAATTTTCTGTGTTTCTTTTAGTGTATTTCGGTAGCTATTTATCTTTCATTTCGGATCATATTTTTGGGTTCTATGCATGTTATGGTACATTATTCCAGATTTGCAGTTCATTTGGGTTCTTTTTCAATGAGTTGTTCCTTCTGGAGTAACTGTTTCTGGGTTCGGGGCAGTTTTGAGCTTATCATCTAAGTTGGAGATTTCTTCTTTTCTAGAAAGATTTCTTGGATTATGGATCAGTTTGGCACCACACTCAATATTTTGTCCCTCGGTTGACCTTCCTTTCTGGTCCACACTTCCAGATTGTTCTTGGTGGACGAGCTCTCCATGTTTTAGGCTGACCTGTCTTACACGTTTCATTTTTCTTCCTTGGTTAATGTAATCTTTTTGTGGCCAACTCGGATGTGTTCCAAAGGATATATATATTATTTTTTGCAGTCATTAGAGGGAGATCGATGGGTATGAGGTTCTAGATTCATGATTATAGATCTAGATAACTCTGAGAGTTCCTACTGGATTTTAATCTGGCATGTTAACCTGCATGTAACCAGTTGATTACTGGATGTCTGATTCTCTAACATTTCTATGTATTCTTATTGATTTCATTGTGTTACTCTTTCTGCATGATCTAGTCAGTTCTCTTTGAGGAGCCAGCGGACCATGGATGCATCAAGTGGTATCAGAGACAGTTGTGAACCTTGAGGCATTCCTTTGGGGGAACAGATCATCAAGTGGAGGCAGGCTGCGAGTGTGTTCAATAAATCGTTGAGTGTGAGGAAATTGAAACCTGCAGCTAGATCACCCAGTTGAGGCAATTGCACTAGAGCAAAGGAGGAGATGTTTCCTAGAAGGATAAACCCTGGAGGGTAGAGCAAATGATGGAAGATTTCAAGAATGAGATGAGGAACAAGATCCAGAATGCATTGGCTAGTTTACGGAGGAATCCCAAGTCTGGGGATGAATATGAAGAAGCTAGAGAAGAGCTTGAGGCGGAAGAGGCTGAAGGACCAGAAGATGGAAGAGAGGAAATATTTCTGAGAGTGGTGGCACAAGGAAGTAAAATACATAAAGTGGAGATTTCAAAATTTTTTGGGACACTTAATCCAGAGGATTTGATTGATTAGATTGGAGAGTTAGAGGACTACTTTGAATTTGAGGATATTAAGGACCCATAGAGGGTTAAGTTGGCACAAACTAAATTGAAAGGGCATGATACCTTACGGTGGAAAGAGTTGCAGAGAAGCAGAGTGGAGAATGGTGAAATGAAGATAACCTGGTGGAGACAGATGGTTGCAAGATTGAAGGCTAAGTTCATTCCAGGAGACTATAAGTTGGAATTGTTCAAGAAGTTTTAGAACCTAAAGCAGAGAAACATGAGTGTGAAAGACAAGGTGATGATTAGATCTAGACATAGATAGATGCATAGGGAAAAGGTGGCTAGATACATAAATGGACTTGCATTTAACATTCAAGATGAGATGAGTATGCTAAAGATTTCTACAGTTGAGGAGGCTTACCAATATACTTTGAAAGGTGAGGAGATAGTGAAAAGAAGACAACAAAATAATACTAGAGAAAAAAATAGATATAGGGGGCAGATGAGTGATAGTTTAGAGATGCAAAAAGTGGATGAAGAACCAAAACCTAAGTGGAATAAAGAACTAGATCAAAAGACAGAGAGAAAAGGCAGTAGCAGTAGTAGCAAAGAATTTTTGGGTAGATGTTTCAAGTGTGGAGAGATCGGACATAGATCTTATGAGTGCAAGAAAGGGGTGGCAATAAATTGTGTAGAAAAAGAGGATCAGGAAGATAGAGTCACTAAATTTGAATGTGCGCTAGAGTAGGGAGAATCCCTTATGTTTAGGAGAAACTTGATGGAGAAAATCAGTGAAGATACTGAACCTACTCAAAGAAAAAGTCTTTTTCTGAACTATATGAAAATCAGGTGGTAAGTGTTGTAAGGTTATTATGGACAGTGGAATTACTGATAATTTGGTATTTGAGGAGATGGTGGAGAAGCTTGGATTGCAGAGGCTTAAGCATCCTTGTCCTTACAAGGTGAGTTGTTTACAAGATGATCAAAAGATAGAAGTGAAGGAGTAGTGTTCAGTGCATTTTAATATTGGATCTTTTAGAGATGAGGTCTTATTTGATGTTGTGTCTATGAGTGCTTGTCATTTTTTCTTAGGTAGACCTTGGCAGTTTGATAGTTTAGCTATTTATGATTGTAGAAGAAACTCGATCACTATTGAGAAGGATGGGAAGAAGTTCACTTTGACTTACTCAAGGGAGGAGGAGAAAGAAGTGAGAAATTTGAATCTTGGGAAGAGTTGTGATAATAAGAAGCCGATTGTAGAGGCTACATCGGTTGCTAGCATGGATTTGCAAAAGGATCTAGTAGATAAGTTTGATAGCAGGATGGAACCAGATGGTAGTAAGGTTATGGTGGCAAACCAAATGAAATCTTGTGGAAGAAATAAATCTGATTTATAGAGTAAAGAGAGACGCAGTAAGTAGAGAGAGAGTGCAAGTAAGAAGCAAGGAAAGAAGAATAAAGAGAACCAGAAGTTGGAGAATAGGGATGAGTTTTCGAAAGAAGAAAGGAAGCAGTTTGCAAATAAGGAAGATGTTTGGATCAGAAATGAGTATGGGTTTTATATTTCAAATCCTTTTTGATGTTCATGATTTTCCACTCATGGAACATATCTTTCTACCGGGGGTATCTAATGCAAGAGCATCCCTGATCTATGAGCAATCTTGCATCAACCAAAAATATTTCCTTAGTTTTGTTCTTGTTCAATTCATGTAACAGTTTTCTTTGTTTCTTTCAGTGTATTATGATATCTATTTATCTTTCATTGCGGATCATATTTTTGGGTTCTAGGCATGCTATGGTGCATTATTTCATATTTCCAGTTCATTTTGGGTTCTTTTTCAGTGAGTTGTTCCTTCTGGAGTAACTGTTTCTGGGTTCCAGGGCAGTTTTGAGCTTAT